>NC_056725.1:1745455219-1745620219 GCF_019279795.1 Protopterus annectens
GATTGTGGAGCAGATGTCTGTATGTACCCCACATATAGGTAAGCATATGTGTACATATGTCACATATATAATATATAAAGATATATATATATATATATATATATATATATATATATATATATATATATGCAGCAAACAAATAAATCCAAACCAGCCCAGAAGTTGAAAATGTTGAAACACAAGTGCCCAGTAGGAAGGTAGCTGGAATAAAGAAGCTGAACCACGACAAAGTAAAATCTTTTTAATACAAAATGGTGAGTGCTTTCGCAATGGTAACCATTGCTTCATCAGACAGTTCATTCAAACAGCAACAGCACTTAAATTCTTTAATTCATTACTAAAACAACCAATACTACCACTCAAAGTTAAATCAGCACTCAGCAATCAATGAATTACTATGGTTACATTTTGCCCTTAGTTAATTGCTGAAGTCAGAAGAACACTGTTTAAAACCCACATGCACAAAATGTAAAAACAAGAACGTGGATGAATATAAATAAAATACATAAAAAGTCAGTGAATAAATACATATACTCATGTTCCCCATTTAGTAACTGCTTGTGTGTGTGGGTATGAGCATAAAAATATATCTACATTTATATAAAAATATAAGCAGTACACACTCAACAACTTAATACATATATTCTGCCTAATAAAGTAATGAATTAAAGAATTTAAGTGCTGTTGCTGTTTGAATGAACTGTCTGATGAAGCAATGGTTACCATTGCGAAAGCGCTCACCATTTTGTATTAAAAAAGAAGATTTTACTTTGTCGTGGTTCAGCTTCTTTATTCCAGCTACCTTCCTACTGGGCACCTGTGTTTCAACATACATATATATATGTATATATGGTTCCCTATCAGAAGCCTGAAACACTATAAGCCTGAAAATCAAAATCCTGAAACCAAAAGCCTGAAAATTCAAAATCCCGAAAACCCAAAATCCTGAAACTCAAAATCCTGAAAACACAAAATGGACATACTGACGTCATTGTGGCTTTGCTATTGTTAGCCCTGTGGTGTTAGGTCATGCGTTGGGTTCAGGTAAGTGTGCGGTTGGTTTTATGTTAGGGTTAGGGGCGGTTTAAGTGAGTTAGGGCTAAGGTTAGAATGTATGCAATACTGACAGATATTGGCGTTAGGGGGGGTTTAAGTGGGTTAGGGTTAGAGGGCGGGTCAGGCGAGGGTGCGATAGTGACGGACCTTAGGGTTAGGGTTAGGGTCAGGGTCAGTTGGTAGATATTAGTGTCTTTATAGTGACATATTAGCATTATTTGTATTTACAGGATTTTGAGTTTCAGGATTTTGGGTTTTCGGGATTTTGAATTTTCAGGCTTTTGGTTTCAGGATTTTGATTTTCAGGCTTATAGTGTTTCAGGCTTCTGATACGGAACCGTATATATATATACATATATATATACATATATATATATATATATATATATATATATATATATATATATATATATATATATATATATCAGCATGTATGTCCACAAATATACATATACCCATGTGTAGACATATATATGTGCACATATATACATCACATATATCTACACATATATAGATATATACCTATATGCACGTCTACATATATACAAACACACACACAAACATATATGTATGTAAAGACATGTCCCCTATAATACTACCACAGTGATGCGTGCTATGTGTGAGGCACCAGCACACATAGCAATACATAGATATCTACAGCTGGCAGTGTGTGCAACATGGACGGGTATGTCACATGTTAGTCCCTTGTTGGGACCACACTGCCCCCGTCTGTGAAGTATGCAATGGGAATATGGAGAAGTAAGGCAGGTATACTTGTGGAGGTGGTCAGGGTTGGTAGATATAGTGGACAGTCTACAGGGGTGGTATGTGACACATGTGGTGGGTAAACACCCTGGATGGTGTATGTGGTCTGTGATGTGGATGACCCATGGGTCCCAATATGGGCACAATGGGAACAAGCCTCCAACCCACTGCTACTCACAACAGCAGTCCACGTTCTGAAGGTGCCTGGCCTGGAGGCTGAGTAGGAGGAGCATGTCGGCCCTGTGAATGTGTACTGGGTGCATCAGACTGATGTAGCACATCCCACATGTGTCTGTGGAGCCGGGTATGGAACAAATCCTAGACAGGGTCAGGAACATGTCTGTGTGTGCCCCCGGGGGGACAACATCCCCTGGGTTGGTTCGACCTGATGGTATTGCTGGACCTGTACATGAGGAGGCCCTAGGTTGGGACACACGTGATGTGGCCAGGTATCATGGGCCGATGGGTTTGAAGAGGTGGTTCTGCTGGCCAGTTGAACATATACATGTTATTGTGTCACTGTTATAGAACATATGTTGGTGGTAATAGTCTACACAATCCCGGAACATGTCCAACAGCATGCATAGATATTCCCAATAACACAGAATGTCAGATGTGCAGCAATCCCAAAGCAGCCATACCACTGGCATATATGGAACCATAGTGGCCCTGACAATGGCATGCAGGTGAATTGTCTGCAACAGGCCAGCAATGATAGTGTCCACACAGGGGACATGGCTACAGTCACATAGCAGAAAGTGTGGTACAATACAATATCTGTCCCACTGGTAGGTAAGCTCTGTCCATACCTAATGAGTTGTGTGTACAGTTTGTTGAAGCTGATATGGTGGAGGGGTGACAGAGATGTGTATTACGAACTGTGGTAACCTTGCTATATGAGTTGCTCAGACCTGTTTCCATCTTTATGTCTTTCAGCCAAGATGTCACATGCACGGTTGCCCAGCTATTCAACAGCAGAGAATGATGTGGTTATATCACACTTGATCTAGCACTACCCAGTGCTGTTTGGCAGGTCTGCCCATGAGCAGCAGGAGTGGACCTCCCTGCAGAACGACCTAGTCCACAGGGTCAATGATGTTGGACTGCACAACCGCAGTTATGAGCAGGTCTGGCATCATTGTACTGACCTGCTTCGCAATGCCCATCGGCGTGCTGCTGCAGTCCGGGGGGGGATCACATCACCATGGGGGGGCCATGCCATCCATCTCCCTGACACATGTGGAGGAGCTCTTGGCCAGCCTCGTGGCACCTGCCCATCTGGCCAGCCGTCAACCGCTGGACACCTTCGTAGAGGTAGGTGGCAACCACACACCAGCCAAGGAGTGTGCAGGTAAGGACACAGGGCACATCAGTAGACCACTGTTGTGTATACATCCACATTGGTACAGGTAGATCATGCATATCTGACATGTCATCAATATATTGTGTTGCTGCATTGTAGTGATAAATAGATGTCCAGATGCGGTAGTATTGTGGGAATGTACCATTGATGTATTGTAATACTGCACCCACCCTGTAACACTGCCACAGGGGTGGCCACTGACATTGCATCTCTTACACTCTTATGAAGGTCCCTCTGGGATACCAACAAGGCAGCAGCCTATAGCTGGTGGGTATGTTTTATGTAGAAGTTTGCCAACACACCGGGCATGTAATGGCAATGGTATGTTCAATGCACACATCTAACACACCTACCCTGAATGCATGCTGTACATGTGCATGTATTGTTGCTGTGAAATGCACGGTGTCACAGACATGATCATGATGGAGTATTGGCAGGGTATGTCAGACACCTGCATGATAACTAACATCCTGTCATTGTGGAATGTGTCCACAAGGAGTAACATACTGGTGGTAGACATGTCCTACAGTAGGGACATGTTCGGAACAACACCCATATACAGTGCAACACCAGTATATATACCTGTAGGACAATGGCAACTGCTGCAGAGATACACTATGGCATAAGGCATTACAGTAGTCCACATTATCAGCTGGGTCTAGGATGCAACATGTGGTGTTCAGTGTATGGGACACTGCAAAGTGACACACATGCGTAGAACTTACTTGTCATGCATCTGAATAAAGGCTGAAGGGGGTGTTCAGCATGACACACCAGTGCACTGCAGCAGGGAGCCTAAGGATGCTAGGAATGGCTCTATCTGCACAGAGTCAGGTTCAGGACCTGTGGCAGCCGCAACCCTACCCACACAGCAATAGTGATGGCAGTGTGTGAACACCATGGGATGTGCACATGAGTAGACCTTACAATCATGCAGAATAGGGGGACATGTGTAGGGCAGACTGAACATACACTGGCAAATGCAGATGTCCCATGCTGGTATACCGCTGCCAGGAGTAGTGACTGCTGTAGTACACACAAAAGGTGCAATAAACCATCATGATAAGGGTGTGCACACATATGCCTACATAGTGTGTATGCATTGCAGTCAGCAGCCGCACACCTAACACAATCTGTAGACACTTGCATATGAAAGTACAGGACATATGTCACATATCGGGCTCGTGTACTGTGGTGATGTGGTCCCATGGCAGATCAAGGATGTGTGTGTCAAATAAATAAATCTACGTACACCTGTAAATCAGACATCAGGCATTCACCAATGACAAATGTCCACATATCATTCCAGGTATGTGTTGCTGAAAAACATATGGGCTGTGAGCTGACATAACTGACACAGTACTACACATTCCACAATGGGTTGTACACCTGTGAGTTGTGGTGCACACTTCATGTCAGGGTGCAGAACAGGTGCACAGCAATACTGTGCACATGGGTGCAGTGGTATCCAGGGGAAGGGGCATCACCTAGTGACACAGCACATGCATCACACACATGTATACTGTTGCTAGCATGGATTGACTATAGCTGAACTGCATGCTGTTCTGTACCATATGTTCTGCATGTTGACAGATGGGTAATGGGAGGACTGTGTGTACTATCATTGTACAACCTCACCTGTATGTGTGTATGTGTGCGCGTCCTGGTGGTTAGTTAGTTTGTCAGCAGGGTCACCCTGGGGAAGTGGAGGAAGGTAGGTGCATGTAGGATGCGTGTGTGCATGTGTGTGTTTGTGTAGGTGGCCATGAATGCACATGTAAGATTGTGGGGTGTTCATACAGCTGTACCTCCCTTTGGGACCGTGCAGTACATGGACTGCCACATTGCACACCAGGAATACCTGTCATGTGTGTAATCACAGGGCAGCTGATAGTATAATATGGTCTGTAGTGTGGAACAGGCATCCAGAGGGAAGGTAGACACCAGGTACACCCATAATATCGCATTCTGCAGGGAGGTTGCCTACAACCCATGTATGCAGCACCACAGATGCATTGGGGAAGTACTAGTTAACACCAGGGAGTGTCTCCATATATTACAGTTTTCACATGATAGGCTGCATGAGCAGCATATCTGGCATGTACTGAGCATGACATACACATGCCATATCAGTGTGTGATATTATGTACAGAACATAGTATCCCACACATATAGGGGCCATGCTCATGATGTATGAACATACAGAGGGTGCATACTGAATGACAGCAGTGAGGCCATGTAAAACCATGACACACAGGTCAGGCAGGTAATGTAGTAACAGGTCTTGTGGTGTGTCCACTTGTGTAGGCATTTAGAGGACTGATATGTTAAGGAGTGGTATCAATGTGTGTATGTTAACAAGTGTGATGCAGGATGGGGTACCACATGGATATATACGTGGGACTGTCTGTACAGCCATGGACAAGTAGGTATTATGGGTGTGTGTGTGTGTGTGTGTGTGTGTGTGTGTGTGTGTGTGTGTGTGTGTGTGTGTGTGTATGTGTGTGTCTGTGTGTACTGTTAGGCAATGCTGTACAGGTTTTAAAGTGCATTTATTGTTTTCCTCCACAGGTGGCGAGGTGGGTCAGGGTCCCTCCTGCATGCAGTCTGATGTTGGTGTCCATACAGACACCGAAGATGATGATAGTACTGTTGAGGCACAGGTGAGGTTATCAGGGGCCGACACTGCGCCAACATTTGACATCTCCCTTTTAGCCACCCCAACCTCGCACACAGTTTCAGTGCCTACATATACCCCATCACCAGTGGCCATAGCGGAGGAACAGCTGGTGTTTGGTGGGAGTGCACAGGGAAGTGTGGTAACTATGCCTACTGTGTCTGGTTGCAGCCAGTATAGCCGGATGTCCAGCAGTGCCCTACATAGGCAGATGTCCCAGGGTGCTCATGGTAGGGTCGCTGGACATCATGCTCCTGGCATAGGTGACATAGCTGGTACCAGCAGGCGCATGTTTCAGGCTGTCATGGCGATGCAGGCATGTACGGAATGTTACACCTGACAGGGCCTGTGGCTCCAGAGGACTGCTCTCGCATCTGTAAGTGACAACCTCTGTGAACTGTCGGATGCCATCCATGCTTATACTGAGCTCATGGATAGACAGCATTGTGAGATGATGGCCCTCATCGGCCGTGTTGTGTCCATGCTTCAATGTGTGGTAGGGATGCGGCGACACTCATGTGGATGTGGGCCTGCAACAGCTGGCAGTCAATGTGGATGTGCTAGGACACCAACAGGCTACTGTAGAGGAAGTAACAGCCCCGGCAGTACAGGGGTTGTGCTGTCCACACCACACCACAGAAGGCCACATGCAGATGGTCCTGGCCAGTCCCAGGAGGGACCTGGTATCAGCAGGCAATTGTCATCAGCAGGTGAGAGTAGCACATCAAGGCCTGTACCTGGATGTGCCCATGGAACCCCTGGCAGGCACAGTCCACATGTCCATGGCCCAAGGCAGTGAACTGCACACCCTGCCAGGTATGGTTTGCAGCTGTCCATAAATACCTGTGTAGGGCAGCCACATGGCAGAACTGTGTGCATGCATACCCACACACTATGCAAACATACCTAGGGCAATGCCATACCTGCACACACCACATCACCTCACCCAGCTCTCCAAAGTACACTCCTCACCCACACACTCACATGGTGTCAAATGTATGTCCCACCCTCGGCCTCTGGCAAACCAACATCACACCCTGTGCATATGATGATACCTGTACCACATCCCTGTCATCCATACCATCAATAGGGAGTAAAGTGAAATGCATATATGGCAGGTAGTGTAGCCGTCAATCAATGATGCCTTATAGTTGTTAGTAACACTGGTTGGTTGTGATCTCTATAATGTTATCCATTTGTGTTGTAGGTGTACATATGTCAGCACAAGCATGCCCTGTGCATATGATGATACCTGTGCCACATCCCTGTCATCCATACCATCAATGCAGGGACAGGTGATATGGTTCTGATGCACACGGTGACTATACTACAGTGTACCACAGTACTGCAGTGTAACATGTTGTAGGGAGTAGAGTGTAATGCATATATGGCAGGTAGTGTAGCCATCCAGCAATGATGCATTATAGCTGTTAGTAACACTGGTTGATTGCAGTCCCTATAATGTTATCCATTTGTGTTGTAGGTGTACATGTGTCAGCACGAGGATGGTCTGCAGTCATATTCCACAATGGGGAATGTCACTGTGGTGACACCATGGCTGTGACATATCTGGGGTACTGTTGAACACATGTCACAGGTTACTAAACCGGTTATTGCCTGTGCCACATGGACAGGTGGCCCACTGAGGCTTGTATACCCTGCAACCTGATGTAGACTCATCCACATATATGCACACTGTTACTTGGCAACACTGAGACTAGACCTCTACCTAGCTATGTAGTGAGACTGGAG
Organism: Protopterus annectens; assembly: GCF_019279795.1. NCBI lineage: Eukaryota > Metazoa > Chordata > Ceratodontiformes > Protopteridae > Protopterus > Protopterus annectens. Next base: position 1,745,462,833 of record NC_056725.1, read on the forward strand.
TGTGTGGCTTACATTGCACACACCACACAGCATTTAGGGTGAGGTGTTCCCATGTTACATGCAGAATATTCCCAGACATGTACAGTATGTTAATGGGGGGATGTGATGGGTGTATTTGGACAATACGTAGTGTGACATACCATCATATACACATTTACAGACACATAACAGCCAGACACACATCCGAGATACCCGGGCCTATCACTGTTAACTAACCTAACTGTGTGTCCAATGTGTTACAGGTAGGCTGCACACATCACATGCATAACTGGCTTGGATCGTGGTAACAGTTACCTGCATGGTTTATGGTGAGAGTGGTAACCATAACATCGTACATGGGACATATACTGGGTGTACCTTGGTGTAATGACAGTGTACACAGCACCAACAACCCCAGTGGATAATGTCCTCCCTAAAACCCATGTTGACACTCTGCCATACCCACCATCACATATTGGCAGCGACTGTGATAGAACCCATAGTATACCCCAACAGGGGTAACTACAGGAATATGCATCTCATGCACATGCCACATGCATAGTAGGGTGTTGTATTGTTGAAAAATTAGATGGTGCTGCTTACTGTGATGGATTTGAAGTCTTCTTAAGACACTCAGTCTTGCTGGCTGGATTCTGCTGAAATCAAAGTCTGGTTATAGTTGCATTTACAGTCTTGTTGCACACAGAAGCTTGCAGAATGTACACTGATAAAAGAAAATACTTTGCAGCACCCAACTTAGAGCAGTAACAATAAGCTTTTTATAACAAACCACACGTACTAATGTTACAGCTTTTAGTTATTGTTCTACTTTACTTCTCAATCAGCATGGATGTTATAACATTTACCTTGGGACAAATGTGTCCCTACCAATACCCCTAACATAACTGGATTAATACAGATCTTTATATACAATTTTAGTCATGCACACACACATACATTTCCTGTTGGTATTCTATTTTAGAGAATTGCTCATCCTGTAGAAACAATTCTGATTCTTGCAGATGCTGACACAAATGCTGACTTTATAATATTATTTTTAAGCTTCCTTGTTTAACAATGTCCAGTCACATTTTTGCTGAATTTATAAGAGGCCAGCTTTTCTGACAGTGTGAACATCCTGGTTTTGTCTTTAGTATTCTATTTGGATCTTTGTATAAGAACATCTGTTCTTGTGCAAATGCTGATAAGTGCAGAAAAGCATGTTTTTTAAGGAAACACATTGTAACAGTGTCTTTAAAAAAGCAGATTTTACATTTTTGCTCTCGCTGACAATGAAATGCATACATCCTGTTTTTAAGTCTGTAAGGAAAGATGTCCATTCAGCAGATTTCTTATTTTCCAAGTCACAGTCATTTAGTATGGATGCTAATCATATATTGCTAAACTCTATTTCTACATTTAAGCAAGCTTTATCTTATACCTTATTTATGTTGCATATTTGTAGCAAAGTTACTTTCAACCTTAGTATATTGTTGAGCACACTAACAATTCCCTCTTTTTTATTTTAAACCAGGGAAATAAATTCAGTATTATTTGATAATACTTTTTCATTATGACAATTAACAACAGTAATTTGACTAGCTTTTGCTAAGCAGACTTTAATACATGTAAATAATATGCAATCAAGCATTACTATAACAATAAAAGAAATTAAAAATACAGTGATTTTTCCTGTCCATCCTTGAAATAGATTAGTAAACCATTCACTCCAATCATCATTCCAGTTTTTTTCTAGTATGTTGAGACACTTTTGCAATCACTTCTAAATGTGCTTTTACAGATTCTGTTTTGTCTGGAATAAATGTACAACATTGTTCTCCTATTAAAGCACATGTACCCCTTTGGGATGCTAATATGTAATCTAATGCTGTTCGATTTTGCAAAACCATGGTTCGTATAGCTGTCATTTGACAGCAATGTCAATGACTGCTTTGAAAGTGGCATTTGCCAATACCTCAACTAGTTTAGTTTTCTCAGCTCCTAGATGGCTTTTGCAACCCCATACCAAGGGAAAATACCTGCTCCAGAGATTACGTCATCTCCTAAATCCATATCTTTTAATGTAATATAATCAATGTATCTAAGGTGTCTACTGGATTTTCTGGACTTTCAATCACAGGTAATATATCCCTTTTCTTTTTTACATTTCTAATGCTTCCTTTTGGTAACTCTTCTACATGATGCATTGCTGGTACCACTAATCCTATATAACAGGTGCCATCCCATCCCTTTGGTAACTATGTATAAGCATACTTACCACAGATGTAATATAACCCATCTGATAGAGCAACACTGCTATTTACCAGACTGCCATTTACTTGCCCCATAGGAGGAGTTTTATCATGTACAACTGTAAAGTTTTTATCTGTTTTACTTCACCAACATGTAATATTGGTTTTACACTCATTTTTATCATTTTGTGAAAAATGAAATACTGCTGTCACGTAATATTAACTGACCCTTAATTGGTATTAAAATAGGCAAACCATGAGAAAATACTCCACGTACTGGTATGTAGTTGTGAAAATTTATCATTTCAATTGTTTGAATACAATTGCTATTACCCACTGAAACAGTTCCATTTTGTTGAAAACATGTGATCCCCTGCACTATTGCAGATAACTGTACTCTCGCTTTACGTAATTGTACATTTATGACTTGATCTCCTGTTTCATTTATTAATACCCTCCAACTACTAAGAGAATTTAGTGGAATAGGTATTAGAGGCATTACCCTTGTTATTTTTTGGTATTAAACTACATACCCAACAATTAGAAACATTCATGCTTTTTGCATACCAACATTGCTTTGCCAAAAAAGTGTTAAAAGATGGTGACCAATCTTGTTCATTTTTCCACATTTCTTTACTCTCTCTCTTATGTAACTTTACAGTTTGATTAACAGGTTGTAAGTATAATTTAATACTAAGCAATACAATAATAGTTAGTATGATAGCTATTATCAATTAAAAAAAAAACATCCTTTAATAGAAATTCCATTGTTGAATCATTTTGCCTTTGGTCATCTGAAACTGGATTTCCAAAAGGATGCACTTTAAACCATGTCAATTTCATTATGGTTTTCTCTGATGGAAACCTACAAGAGAATACATTTAATCAAATTTACATTACTCACTATATTTGATCATTCTTAGTTGATCTTTATGTACCAACATTGTTCTGTTTTTCTTTTTTCCTTTGATTTTGTACATTAATGGTCCAATTTGTTCCACTACTTCAAAAGGGCCTTGCCAATTGCTAGCCCATGGTCCTTCCATTTGGAATGTTTTTACCAATACTTTGGGTCCACAGGGAAGGTTTTCTTCAGCTGGTAATATTGGCACCTTTTTCCATAGATGGAACACTTGCTCCCTTGCATTATAGTCACATATACTAGTAAGTTGTTTTAGCCATTACTGATGTTTGCTGAGTTCTAGCATGGGCCTACCATTAGGTAAATCTGGGTCAAATGGTAATTGTATGGACATTTTGTGGCCTGTCATTATTTCATAGGGGAAAATACCTGTTTTGCTGTTTGGTGTTGCTCGAATTCTCATTAAAATACCAGGCAGATGATGTACCCATGTATTGCCTTTTTTAGACATTCTTTTAACGTCCAATTCATATGTTCTACAATGCCATTAGATTGTGGATGGTATGGTATATGAAACCTTTGCTGTATGCCTAACAAATTACACATTTGTTTAATGAGATCACTAATAAACTGTGGGCCATTGTCTGACTCTATGACTCATGGCCATCCCCAATGACAGAAAATATTTTTCCATAAAGCTTCTGTTGTTGCCTTTGCTGTCATGGTTTTGGTAGGAATCACTTCTACCTATTTTGAAAAGACGTCCACTACTACTAGTAGATACCTGTAACCTCCCTTTTTTGTTGGTAATGGACCTGCATAATCAATTTGAACTGCATACCATGGCCAATCCTCTGACTGTACTCGATGTAACTGAGGCCTTTTGCTTTTAACATTCACCTGCAGATAGATTAAACATTCTTATACAATCAGTTTGCAGACCTTTTTTAAATTTGGGTTCCAATACTTTTCTTTTACAACTGCCCATAACTTATCAGTTCCTATATGGCCCATTATTTGGTGATTTAAATTGACCAACTGGTGTGCCAACTGAAATGGTACATATGGCAACTATAACCCTTTGGAGGTAGTGTATGCATAGTACTCCTTTGGTGGTATACCTGCTAATCTGCATTGATCAGTTTCTTCTTTTAAGCCCTGGTGTTTTTGTATATTTTATTTTTTTTATTTTATTTTCCATTTGTTGACCGGGATTGTCCGACTGGATGCATGTCCATTTTCAACAGAGGCCCAGGGAGAAAAGCTCCAAGGGTAAGCAGATACAGCATTACATAATACCAGCATTACATATTGCAAACAGACTATTTACAGAGATTACATAAGTAAGCAAGTTAAACAAGTTCCACAGGTTACAGTTAATCCTGAGCAAAAGTCAGGATTAAATTAAATTACACAGTAAACTGGTTAACAGATTTTTACACATTCGAGTTAGCCTGGCTTGATACATTGACATAGCCAGTTAAGTGACAAATGTTGTTTGAGTCTAGTTTTAAATTGACCTAAGGTGGAAAGTAAGGTAATATCAGCTGGAAGAGAGTTCCAGGATCTACTTACAGAGTTTGCAAAGAGAGAATCACCGGCTGTGTTATTAATTTTGCTAGTCTGAATTAATAGTTTGTTAGAGGATCAAGCGCCTAGGATTTTTATAGGGCGTGATAATATTTTTAAGTGCAGGAGTATTGTCCAGATTATAGAGGATTTTATAGGTCATAATCAGTTGGTTATACTGGATTAGGCTGGGTAGTTCAAGCCACCCAAGCTGATTTAGATTGATGCAATGATGTGTCCTAAAAGGCAGCCCAGTGGCAAACCTGGCAATGTGGTTGTAGCAAATTGAGAGTTTGTTAAGGACAGTTTTGTTTAAATTCGAGAGTAGAGGGGATGCATACAGAAGGGTTGAAAGAAGGTGAGAGCGAGCTATGGCAATTTTAGCTGGAGGGGTTAGGAAGGCTTTTATTCTGTAAAGTGACCCTAGTTTTTTATTGATGGTTTTGATAGTTTGGTTAACATGTAGGTCAAATTTTAGATTATTGTCTATGATGACACCTAATAGTTTTGTAGATGGGTCAGGGGAGATTATTGTGCCATCATTTGATTTTATGGTAAAGGTGAAAGCGGTAGACCTACGTGTTGGTGAAAATAACAGCATTTTAGTTTTTGGGGGAGTTAGGATCAGATGATGTTCAGAAAGCCAGTTTTCTATTGTATTAAAGGTGGTCTGGGTAGCTGACCATAACTCTACTGGAGATGTGGCTGAGCAAATCAAAGTAGAGTCATCAGCATATTGGATGCAGCTGACTTTTGGGATGACAGTATAAAGGTTGTTAATGAAGATGGAGAACAGCAAGGGCCCTAGTATAGAGCCTTGTGGTACTCCAAGGGTGTTAGATAGAAGGTTAGAGAGTTTGTTCTGCCAGAGGACAGCCTGCTGTTGACCATTCAGGTAGGATTGAAACCATTGGAGGGCTCCAGTATCTAGACAGAATGTTTGCAGGGTGTGGATTAAAAGTTGGTGATCAACCATATTGAATGCCTTGGAAAGATCCAAAAAGAGGGCTGAGGATATATGATTATTGTTGTGATTATGGTTTATGGTGTTAGTAAAGGCTAGGAGGGCTGAAGTAGTACTGTGATGAGGACGGAAGTCATGCTGAGTATCTTCCATAAGGCAATTTTGGATTAGGTGGTACATGAGTTGTCTATGAATACATTTTTCCATAATCTTTGCAAGTGGAGAGAGTATAGCTATTGGCCTATAATTGGAGAATTCAGTAGAGCTGCCTCCTTTGTGAAGTGGGATTACATAGGATATTTTCCAGATGTATTTACAAGGTTTTTTTTCTATTGACTCTTCATCTAACTTTTTTAAGACACTAACATATTCATATTCTGGAAGTTCTTTTCCATTTTGTGCTGCTTGTTTTGCCAAAGTATCAGCTAACGCATTTAACCTGTAAGTTTCACTGGTTGGCGTTTGATGTGCTTTTACTTTTAAGATGCTATACTGTCCTTGTTGTTTTGACATTGTTATAACTTTATATATGTCCTTTAATACTTCAGCATGCCATAATGGTTTACCTACACTATCCACAAATCCTTGCCTTACCCAGGTTTCCATATGCAGTCTTAAAGAATTTACTACGTAAGCACTATCTGAAAAAAATTTAACAGGATTGTAATACTTTAGCACATACAGTACTGCCTCAAGTTCAGCTCTTTGAGCTGACATATGCCCTGGTAACTTAATTAGTTCAGGAGAACCCAGCTGTGGATTCTCTGGAACTATGGCAAATCCTGTTCAGTATCTGCCTTGGTCCCAATATCGTGCTCCATCCACAAAGATGGATGGCTTAAAGTGATCAAAATCAGATGCTAAAAATTGCACATCAGGTGACATTATATTTTCTAAACAGTTATGCTGTTTTCCTTCATATCCCATGTGGTTTGACAAATAGTATTTGTGCCCTGTCTGTATAGTAACAGTTTTCATTCCAAAAAGTGCCATCCATTTTGTAGAGACTGCCTGACTAATACCATCTGTAATTTTATTCATTTCAAAATTGTCTATCAGAGCTTTACTGCTTGATGTGGTGTTTGTACTATAATGCTGGAAAATACAGTCAAATATTCAGTTTGTTTAATACCCCAGTAAATGGCTAATAATTGCTGATTACATGGATGGTAGCCCAGTGCCACTGGGGTCATCTTCCTGCTAAAGAAAGTGACTGGGCATAATGTTTTTTTTTCCATTTTGTTGTCGCTACCATGTGGCCATTCTTGTAGTAGTACCACAGTGTTTTTTTCCCTGCTGCTGCTTGAGCACAAACAGTAACCTTGGTGTGGGTGCTATTAATTCTGTAGCTTGAGCTAGTTTTACTTTTATTTGTGAATGCCTCCTCTTCATGAGATCCCCACTCTAAAAAGGTGGAGTTATTTTGTTCCTGTAACATTTTGTATAGGGGAGCAGCCATGGCTGCATAATCCTCTATAAATTCCCTATTGTAATTCATGATTCCCATGAATTTATGTAAGTCTGCTATAGTTAGTGGCTTTTCTATTTGTAAAATGCCTTGTACATGTATAGGGCAAGGAGACCTTTCTGTTGGTTTTATAATAGTACCTAGAAACTTAACTTCTTGTGACATAAACTGAAAATTTTCACTTTTAACCTTAAACCCTGCTTGCTGTAGAGTATGAAAAAACTTTCTTAAGAAGCCGTACATGCTCCTCTACTGTTTCTGACCGAATTAAAATATCATCATTGTAATGTATTACTGAATCATCCTTTTCCAAATGTTGTAGAATGGATCCTACTGTCTGATGAAAAATAACTGGACTATTTTGAAACCCTTGTGGTAACTTTGTCATGACATATTGCTGGTTTTTAAATGTAAAGGCAAATCTTGGCCAATATTTTTTCCTGAGTGGTACTGCAAAAAAAGCCATTTGCTAAATCTATTACTGTAAGCCACTTACTTTGTGGCTTAATATGTGCAGCCAACTCTGGGACTCCTGGAATCAAATGTACTCTAGGAGTAGTATATTGATTAACCTTCCGTAAATCAATAAGACGATAACTACCATCTTTTTTCTTAACTGGCCAGATTGGTGAATTTATAGGACTGTTGCCCTTTTATATAATCCCTTCTTTTTCCCATTCTGCAATACATTTTTCCATATGTTCTTCTGCTTCCCTAGGAATAGGATATTGTTTTGAAAAGGTGGTATATAGTCCTGATCACTTCCTACCCCTAATGGGTTTTCTAGTTTCCCACAATCACTGGGACCCTTGGACCACAGATTTGGGAATTGCTGTTGTAAATGCTTCCATACATCCTCACTGTCTGTATTTATTTAGCCTGTAGGTTTTTCAGGTTTGTCAGGTAGAGAGATTGCATAGCAACCTGTACTTTGCTCTTCCTCTCTTTGTTGTTTGTCTCCCATCCACAGAATTTCATTAGGTAAATCAATTAATATGCCCAAAGGCTTTAGAATGTCCATACCAATAATGGTATTTGAGCAAGATGAATGCCTTAAAAATGCACCCTTCCATGTCTGTCCCTCTTGACTAAACTTTATGCCCACATTTTAGCTACTCACTGCATAGCATCCTGTGCCATTAAATGCTGAAATGCAAACCTTTTTTATAGAATTTGCTGGTAACTGTCTGTTTATGACAGACACTGCTGCTCCTGTGTCTATTAAGACATTTTTCAACAGTGACCCCTGTACCCAAATATCAATCAGTGGTCATCCATCTCGATCCTTTTTAAAGGTAGTCAGGAAAGATACCAGAGTGGGGGGGGGGCACATCCCTATTGTAAGGAAATCTACTCATCGTCTCCTTTATTATCAAATGCAATATGACACACCTCATGTTTTTGCTTGTCATCTTCCTCTGTGCCTGAATGATCTACATATTTAGGTTTTCCAATCTCGTTTTTAACTGTTGCCTAGCTATTCCTTCTGCCTATTCTATCAAATGTTTTAGATTTACAGGCAAAACTGTTTGAAAATCTACAGGGCATACTTCCCCTTTTCCTGATTATTGATGGCTCTTATAACTGTCTTTACCAATATTGTAAGGTTTTTGTACATAATCTTGCTTTTATTACTTTTCTTGTAATTTTTTTGCTCTCTTTTTGGAAACACCCCCTGTTCTTCCTTCTTTTTGCGCCAGGCTTTGTAATGATCACAATTTTGCTTAACATGTCCTATTTTTTTACAAAAGAAGCATGTTGGTGCCTTTTGCTCATTACCTGTGCTTGATCCTGGTACTACAGACATAGAGGCAGGAGTTGGTGGTGCTGACACAGCTCTTTCTGCTGGTGGTTGGTCACACCACCTTTGCCTTCCCCTTTTTTTTTACCTCACCAATTACTTCAAATGTCTCTCTATTATCTTCAAATGCAAAGATATGGTGTGAGTATAATGTCCCATCATCGGCCATAGTCTGTACCCTCATTAGTTTTTGTACCAAATCAGTGAGGGTATCATAATTTTCTTCATAGATACATTTAATATCCCCTGGAACCCCTTTGACTTGTTCTAAGAAGCAATGTATCAGCTGTTTTTGTATTTCTCTTTTTCCCATGTCTCTGTCTATTTTTTTATATATGATTTGAAATCTAAGCCTAAAATGTTCACTTTGTTACATTCATTTATCTGTGATAGTAATTTTAAAATTATCTAATAATTTGGCTGTGATAGGCTGCCCTTGTGTAAATGCCATTAAAATGGCTGTCATGCGTCCTACTTTAGTGTTTAACTGATAATCATCTTGTTTTAATTGAATGAAAGTTTTAAAACATTTGGGAATGAAAATCCAGAAACATCTAAGTAATGCATCTGTCCATATATCAAATCCTGCTGTATATGCCACCCATTCTTCAAATGCAAGCATGTTATAAAATATGCCTTTTTTATCATTCCACTGTGGCAAATTCTGTAATAACCTAGAGTGTGTATATAAATCTGTAGTGGTTCCCTGTCCCTGTCCCATAATTTGGACTGGTTTTGTGTTTTTTAACTCTTCCTTAAGCTGGGATATCAAAATAGCATTTTGGAGGTTAGTCTCTGTTAATTCATCTAATTCTTCTTCCTTTTCCTTCAAACGCTGTTTAAGATCTGTCATTTCTACCTGTAATTGTTTAAGGGAGGTATGATACCTGTTATTAGATTCTTCTGTTGACTGCAGGGCTCCTATGCACTTTTGACAGAGGTCTTGGATGTCATTTCTGAACTTTTTAAACTCGCTTTGTTTTTCTTTTGAAAATTTATTAAATTCTTCTGTCAATGTATCATAAGCTTTGTTTCTGTCCTCATCTGTATTTGTAGCCATGGCATCATTCCATGCTTGTACATAATTTGTAAAGGGAGTTACAAGATCTGCAGGGGACTCTGTCAATAACAGATTTTATTGCTGTTGTAATTCAGAGATTAATGTACTGACAAGACATAACTGCTTTACATCTGGATATAATTAAAACTCTTTGCCCTTAGTTAATTCGGTATCATGAACAGATCTGTCTTCACAGTCTATTTTTTTAGCAATATCATGCAATACAATTTTATGGCATAATGCACAAAATGCAGTTTCTCTTGAATCACACAATAAACATTTACTAAGATTGACTTCATTTTTTTGTTGCAAATACCATTCAAATGTTACAATCCACTTACATAATGCCTCTATGTCAACTTGCCCTAATAAGGTTTTACACTTACTAATGTGTTGTGTATACCAACATTGCAATTTACTCCATATTTTATCTGGTTGTTCTGTTACATTAAGAGTAAAACTTGACTTACATTTGCTGGAATTCTGTCTGATAGCATCCATACTAAAAATGTGACACAAAAAAGTCTTACCAGTGAGCAAGAAAACAGGTGATCAGGCTGTTATTGCAGATGGCTGGAAATTTTTCAAAGTCACTCGAGATGCTGGTGAAGCACAACAGGCAGCGGACTGCTGTACAAAGTAGATATCCACCTTTTCTTTGAGAATTTATGGCACTGCAACTTTCCTGCACTGAGGCTCAATCTGTATTCAGACATCTGAAAAAACTTTACTACTGCAAGCTGCATAAACTGGAATACTTCTGTTTAGAAGTTACACATACGTACAAATGTTAGTTACTGCAATTTGACTAAAGTGACCCTCTGCAGGGCTTACCACTCCCTCTGTGTTCAAATGCAGGCTAGCTTGCCATTGAAAAATGATATGATGCTGCTTACTGTGATGGATTTGAAGTCTTCTTAAGACCCTCAGTCTTGCTGGCTGGATTCTGCTGAAATCAAAGTCTGGTTATAGTTGCATTTACAGTCTTGTTGCACACAGAAGCTTGCAGAATGTACACTGATAAAAGAATATACTTTGCAGCACCCAACTCAGAGCAGTAACAAATATCTTTTTATAACAAACCACACGTACTAATGTTACAGCTTTTAGTTATTGTTTTACTTTACTTCTCAATCAGCATGGATCTTATAACATTTACCTTGGGACAAATGTGTCCCTACCAATACCCTTAACATAACTGGATTAATACAGATCTTTATATACAATTTTAGTCATGCACACACATACATTTCCTCTAACTATTCTATTTTAGAGAATTGCTCATCCTGTAGAAACAATTCTGATTCTTGCAGATGCTGACACAAATGTTGACTTAATAATATTATTTTTAAGCTTCCTTGCTTAGCAATGTCCAGTCACATTTTTGCTGAATTTATAAGAGGCCAGCTTTTCTGACAGTGTGAACATTCTGGTTTTGTCTTTAGTATTCTATTTGGATTTTTGTATAAGAACATCTGTTCTTGTGCAAATGCTGATAAGTGCAGAAAATCATGTTTTTTAAGGAAACATGTTGTAACAGTGTCTTTAACAAAGCAGATTTTACATTTTTGCTCTCACTGACAATGAAATGCATACATCCTGTCTTTAAGTCTGTAAGGAAAGATGTCCATTCAGCAGATTTTTTATTTTCCAAGTCACAGTCATTTAGTATGGATGCTAATCACATATTGCTAAACTCTATTTCTAAATTTAAGCAAGCTTTATCTTATACCTTATTTATGTTGCAAATTTGTAGCAAGGTTACTTTCAACCTTAGTATATTGTTGAGCACACTAACAATTGTCATGCCTCACCTATGGGGAGCAACAACACTATCTGTACTACTGTGTGGCAATGGACATTGTAATAAGAGTATGTGGCCTCAAAATGCTGTACCCTACAGATATACAGACATGCAAACCTACACACACATTCCAGAACATGATGGGTATCCCATGCCTATCACCCCATTTGTAAAACACTGTTGTGCCGGTACTGCAAGGCTCATGTAGCCAGTATGGGGGTGGTGCTTAACAGTGTACATGTAATGTCCCATACAGCAGTAGCCACAACTGACTATGGCAATGGGTGTTGCTTTGTTGGGAAGGCCCTCATGGAATTCCCAAGTACAGGTGTGTTAACACAGAGACGCTGCTATACTCAGTCATGCACATGTACACGTGTCAATATAGGGGTGCATCCCTGAAGGTGGTCATAGCTCTGTACCTAGCCATTGTCCAAGGGGAGGTGGGTTGTGTAAGGGTTGTGTGTACAGTGTTATCCTGCCACCTGCCAGGTGGCAGTGGGCATCTATCGACAGACACTACTGTCGTGACCCTCAGGGTGTGAATGACATGCATCAGCCAATCCTCCAGGTGCCTCCTGCACATGGCCACTGAGGTGATCAAGTTAACATGTATGCAACATGCATTACAACACATGGTTATTATCTGTGACAGTGAACTGTACCCAAGCATGTTCTGTTGACTGTGGTAGTGTAGTGGAGGTACCTGTGGCATGTGATGCATACAGGGTGACATCTCCTATATGTGCCACTTCTTACACAGCTGGGCAGACATGTCAGTGTCAATCAAGCTTAGATTGCCTGTACATACAACAGGGAGGCCTCGGTGTCCTGCCATGCCCGCAGGTGTGCCTGTTGTCAGTACTACATTAAGCAACAAAATGAACAGCCCTTGCAGGTCTTGAACCCAAGACCCTGTACACTGATGTCACAGCACTTAACCACTACGCCATGACCACTGTGAAGACAGCTGTTGTTGTACCAATATACCTGTCAATGCACATATTGAGTATTTTGAACAATTGCCTTTAGTTCCTACATTGTGTAGTCATTATTAATATGACTGTTGCATCACATATGTTGTTTTATCATAATGTGCACATAGCAGATACATATGCTGTGATACATCTGGGAGGGTATACACAAAGTACAGTTGTGTACACTTACCATAAATGTAGATGTCTGAGTGTCTTCACTGTTGCAGTCATGACTGTAGGGTTCTCCCCTGCCGGCAGGCAGTCCTTGGTTGGCCAGAATCCCAAAGTCTGGGTCCAGCGTCGGCTGTTCAACCATGCTCCTTGACGTCAGAGCGCCAGGAGTACAAAGCTGACAGCCGACGCCATGTTCTCCAGTTTTTCTTGCCCCAGATGTCAGGAGTGCCAAAATGAGTAAGGTCCCATATCCTTTGCAAATACACCTCAGAAGAACTGTGAAAGAAGGAACCACACAAAAGTAAAAATAAGAGGGGACAGGAGGGAGGGAAACCCAGACTGCAACAGTGAAGACACTCGAACATCTACATTTATGGTAAGTGTACACAACTGTACTATGTTCATCGTGTTTCACTGTTGCAGTCATGACTGTAGGGTAGAATCCCAAAGCAGAATGAAAGGGAGGTGGTCATAAAGAAGAAGGGGTGGCTAAAAGGCCCTGCAAGACTGCAGAAGCAAAGCCTGCCCTAGACTTAGAGTAGAGAGGTAGATTGTAGTGCTTTGAAAAAGTATGCACTGAACTCCAAGTTGCAGCTTCCAAAATGTCTTTGGTAGGAACTCCCCTGAGGAAAGCAGCTGAAGTGGCAGCAGCTCTGGTGGAATGAGTCTGAATACTCCCTGGGATTTGTTTTCCATGGTGTGAATAACAAAATCTGATTCCATGAGCAATCCATTTAGAAATGGTCTGTTTTGAAATGGCTTTGCCTTGGGAACTTGAAGCATAAGAAACAAACAATTGCTCTGATTTTCTGATGTCCTTGGTTCTGTCCAGGTAAAAACGTAGTTGTCTGTGTACATCCAAGGAATGTAAGATCCTTTCCCCTTTATTTTGAGGAGTGGGGAAAAAAGTTGGTAAGTGAATAGTTTGATTTAAAGCCACTTTAGAAACCACCTTAGGCATGAAAGTAGGATTAGTCCTTAAAGACACTTTGTCTTGATGAAAAATAATATAAGGTTCCACAGCCATAAGAGCTTGTAACTCTGAAACTCTCCTGGCAGAGGTCAGGGCTAACAGGATGGCTGTTTTCCAAGATAAAAACTTGATGTCAGAAGAGGCAGCAGGCTCAAAAGGAGGTAGGGTTAGCTTTTCCAGAACATAGTTGAGATCCCAAGCAGGAACTGGAGGAGATCTAGGAGGTCTCAAATTCTTAGCTCCTCTGAGAAACTGTCTCATGAGCTGGTGGGAAAAGATTGGAGGGTCTGTATCATAATGAGCAGAAATAGCAGAGGCATGTATCTTAATGCAAGAGAAAGATAGACCCTTATGTAAGAGATCTGTCAGGTAAAGTAAAATCAAAGGAATGTTAGGAAGAAGAGGATCAGAATCCTGAGCCTGCATCCAGGAACAAAATCTTTTCCATTTTCCTGCATAAGATTTTCTAGTGCTGGGACGTCTGGCTTCTAAAATGACATCCAAAACCTGCTTGGACAGGAGAGAATGACTCAAAGACCCTGGATTAACCAGGTCACCAGGCTGAGAGTTCTGACATGGGAGTGTAGAACCTGACCCTGGTGCTGGGACAGAAGGTTGGGAGTCTGCGGTAAAACCCAAGGGGGCTCCAGACATAGGTTTTTCAGAGTTGGGTACCAAAACTGTCGAGGCCAATTTGGGGCCAGCAGTATTATCATCTTGGGCTTGTCCTGTTTGATCTTTAATAATACCTGTGGAAGAAGAGGAAGAGGCAGAAAGGCATATCCCGATAGGTTTCTCCAACTGAATGATAGTGCATCCACTTTCCAAGCTTGTTCATGGAAAGTCCTGGTGCAACAAATCTGTAGTTGATGATTGAGGTGGGATGCAAAGAGGTCTATGTCAGGACATCCCCAGACTGCTGTTATCATCCTGAATATTTCGGTGTCCAACATCCACTCGTGTGGGTCCGAAAGGTTTCTGCTCAGACTGTCTGCCAGGAAGTTTTGCTTCCCTGGTAAAAACTGAGCTTGAAGGTCCAGATTGCAAGCTAGAGCTGTGTTCCATAGATCCATGGCTAGTCTGCAAAGGGGGTAGGAATGAGATCCCCCTTGCTTGTTTATGTACCACATAACTGTGGTGTTGTCTGTCCGTATCAGTAGTTGTCCTGGTTGTAGAAGATTCTTGAAGACCAATAGAGCTTTCTGAATGGCTAACATTTCCTTTAAATTGATATGCAGGTGCTTCTGATCCCTTGTCCAAAGGCCCTGCAGACAGTTGCCCTGAAAATGGGCTCCCCATGCATAATCTGAGGCATCCGTGTTTAGTATCTGAGTGGCCGGAGGCAGACAGAAGGGTTTTCCTTTGTTTAGAGTACATGCCTTGGACCACCAAAGGAATTCCTTTTGAAGACAAGGCAGGACGGAGATCAGTATGTCTAAACTGTGGTAATGCTGCGACCATACGCTTTTTAGGTACCACTGTATTTTCCTCATATGTAGTCTCTCATATGGTATGAGAAGGATGCAGGAGGCCATGTAACCCAAAGCCTGCAGGAATCTCCTTGCAGATAGCTGAGTTAAAGTTGCCAAGGTTTTGAAAATTGAAACCAGCTGTAACTGTTTTTTGTGTGTCAGAAATGCCATCTGGGTTGTTGTGTTTAGAGAAGCACCCAGAAAAATTATCTGTTGTGAGGGTGTCAAATTTGACTTTTTTATGTTTACAGTGAATCCCAGGAATTTGAGAAGATTCTGAACAAACTGTAGATGCTGGAGTAAGACCTCCTTGCTGTCTGCCTGAATAAGACAGTCATCCAGATAAGGGTACATTTGAATTCCCTTGAGTCTCCAATAAGTTACTACTGGAGCCAGGCATTTGGTGAAGACCCTGGGCACAGTAGACAATCCAAAGGGCAGCGCAGAGAATTGAAAGTGCCTCGATCCGACCTTGAACCTGAGGTATTTTCTGTGTTCCTGCCTGATGGGAATGTGTAAATATGCCTCCTTCAAATCCAAAGTTACCATCCATGCATTTTGGACAGCATTGGGAGTAGCTGCTGTAGAGTTAGCATCTTGAATTTTGGTATCTCAAGAAAGGTGTTCAAGACTGACAGATCCAGAATGGATCTCCATGAATTTTGCTTCCTGGGGACTAGAAAAAGCCTTGAGTAAAAGCCTTGTCCCATCTCTGAAAGTGGAACTGGTTCTATGGCTTTCATAGCCAAGAGAGCTTCCACCTGGTTTAAGGCCTCTGTCCATTGATGTTTTGGAAGATCCGGCCATCCGCTTGGCCTTGGTAGGGTATGAAAATGGAATTTGTAACCTCTTGAAACCACATCCAAAACCCACTTGTCTTGGGTTATATGAGCCCAATTTAGGTGAAAAAGAGAAAGTTTTCCTCTGAGAGGGGCTTCCAGGCAAGAAGTTCCTGCAGCCCAAGAGAGGGAGTCATTGAGTCTGTTTCCTATGAGCTTGCGACCTGTCCTCTCCTTCCCTAGGGGTGGAAGCAGTCCACTGTCTTGGTCTATAAGAGGCTTGTGTTTGAGGCCTTCCTCGTGAGCATCTATATCTACCCCTCTGAGGCCTGTCTGAAGTGGGAAAGGACCAATTTTTTTGTAGGCCAATTCCTACTAAATCTGGGTGGCTGTACCTGTAAGAAATCTTTAACTGTTTGCATGGATTTTGCCTTGTCCTCCATCTTTTTAATGACCTCTTCAGCTTTAAATCCAAACAAAACATTATGCTGAACAGGAGCATCCAATAATTTAGCTTTTACTTGATCTGGCAAATTTTGTTCCTTTAACCATGCATGCCTTCTAATTACTGTGCCCGAGGCAGCAGCCCTACAAGAAGCCTCCAAGGCATCAAATCCACAGTGTAAACCATGCTTCCCTACTTGTTCAGTGGCATGCATTAAGTCGTGTAATTCCTTATCATCTGCACAAGCGGAAATGGAAGTTAGCTTTTGTTTTAAAACAGACAGGAGAAATTGCTGGTATTTCAGCATATGAAACTGTCAGTTTAAAGCCCTAATAGATAAAGTAACAGAAGTGTACACTTTTTTGCCCCATCTTTCTAAAGATCTGGAATCCTTCTCAGTGGGAATGCGATTTTTAGCAGAAGCAGCCTTAACTCCCTTAGGACCCTGAGAAATAGTTTCAGGGTCAGCGGTAGGGTTCTTGTATAAAAACTGGTGGGAATCAGGAACCCTGTAATATCTGTCAGGCTTAACAGGAGCTGGAGGAAAAGAGTCAGGGGTTAAGTTAGCCAATGAAAAAGCATCATCCACAATATCCAAAATAGGAGGAATAGCCAGGGGTCTATGTTGGGGAAGAAGAAGAAAATCCCTTAGTCTTTTCTTAGATTCCGAATACTCCTGTCCTTCCCAGTGGAAATGTTCCTTCATTTCATGCAAAGTTTCCCCAAAAGAGAAATCCTCAGGGGGAGAAGCTGAAGGAATGGACTCCTCAGCATCAGAATCCTCATAAGGAGGGAAAGAATATTCCTGGTCAGAAGAAGAAACTGAAGAAACAGAAGCCTGATCAGAGGAATCATAATAAACTTCCTGCCTTGGCCTTTTGTCAGGAGGGGGACGTGAACCCCTGATCATAGTAAGTAAGTCCTCCGCCATCTTAAGTAACTGTTTCTGTGACTTGGGAGCCGGATCAGAAGAGGCCTATGTTGCAGTCTTTGATTTAGTAGGAGTCTTTGCCTTTGTCTTTGGCTTTGCCTTTATTAGAAGCTGAGTAGGCCTGAAAACCCCTTCAGAAGCTGGTACCTGCACAGCGGCTCCGGACCCATCTGAAGGGGCATTGTCCGAAGGTCCTGCAATAGAAATATTCAAAGGCCTAGTTGGCTCCTCGTGGGAGTCCGTTTCGGCCATCGGTTCCGAAATGGCCGACGACAGGGGCTGCAAAAGTGCCTCACTGACAACGGCCGAACCTGAAGCTGGCTCTGCTTGAATGATATCGTCAGATTTGGACCTCGGAGGCCTGTCTTTGTCCTTGCGTCGTTTGTGAACTCCAGTAGCCGGAACCGTATCCGATGACATTTTGTAATTAAAACGCCTACCGAAGCAATGAAATGCAAACTTGTACCTTCGTTTAATTGTACATTGATTGAATCTAGCACAAAATCGACAACTAGCTATGTCGTGGTCAGGGCCTAAGCAAGGAATACAGTAAGAATGAAAATCCTTATGAGGTATTTGCTTCCCACATGAAATACAATTATTAACTTTTTCTGACATTGGACTGGAGCAAGAAAAAAGTTTCCCCAATGGGGTACTTAGCTTTGAGTAGGAGAAGAAAGTCTTCAGACTGAAGTTTGTTCAGAAAAGATTGTCAGGAGTCAGCCGACCGGCACTTGCGAACTGCTATCACCGCACGGCAAGAAAGACTGGAGAACATGGTGTCGGCTGTCAGCTTTGTACTCCTGGCGCTCTGACGTCAGGGAGCATGGTTGAACAGCCAACGCCGGACCCAGACTTTGAGATTCTGGCTGACCGAGGACTGCCTGTCTGCAGGGGAGAACCCTACAATCATGACTGCAACAGTGAAACACGATGAACATCTGTGAGGTTTACTCATGACAGGAATATGGTTGTATACATAGAATAGGTCTATATATGTCTACATGTACATACACATGTATACTCATACATATGTCTGTATACACATCTGTATAGTGCTACATATATATGGCCATGTGTACATTTCTTCATATGTACACACACACACACACACACACACACACATATATATATATATATATATATATATATATATATATATGTGTGTGTGTGTGTGTGTACATAAATATATATATTTATATAGCTATATATGTATGCACATCCTATGTGTACAGATATGCCTAGTTATGTTGGTATATATGTAGATATTTATAACTATATGTGCATACATATCTATTCTGATATACCTACTACTGTCAATATATATGTAGATATCCATACATATATGTGCATATGTATCTCTGTCTGTATATGTGTAGATATATTTTGCTCTGTATATGTATATATCTGGGTATTTATATGTGTATATATATATATATATATATATATATATATCTATCTATATATATATATATATATATATATATATATATAGATATATATATATATATATATAAAACATGTACATATACATAGCCATCTATATATGTCGATATGTATACGTGTATATATCTATATAGATATCTGGATAATTATATATACATATATCATCACCAAATGTCCTGAACATGGAGTGTAGTCCCAACTCCGTAGTGCATGAGGATGTCAGGTGTGTATAGCAGGTATATTTGTAGACTATTGCTACTGTAATAGGGATTGTTTTCACAGACATGACGTGTGTGGGAGGCCACATCTGCAATTAAAATGTGCACCATTGGCTACTGACAGGCATCCTAAGGACGTCATAGTACAGTACCGCTGTAGCACGTAATGCTCCTATGGAGTACAGCAGAGATATTGTTTAATATATGTGGACATTCTGACACACTTTGGGCAGTTCAGAGGTGTACACAGAACCGCTTTGTGCAAGACATGTGGACCAAGCCTGACAATGTAGATAACAGCCATGTAGATGGGTATAACATGTAATGACTGGTATACATTTGCCCCCATAGGTTATGCATTCACACACCCCTGTCTGTCCTGACACACAATAACTACTGGTACAGATGCACTATGGCCACATACTACCCACTAGATATTGACATGCATCTGTACAGCATCCCACTGCTCTGTATGACATATATGACTGTTAAGGGAGGACTGGCAGTAGTATATGTGGCAAGTATCTGGACATGACATCTCACTGGGTATGTACACTAAGCTGCTAGGCATGTAATAAAGCACTGTGCAGGCTACAGGAAGACTGGCTCAACACTGGCCTACATTTCCTATTGGGAAATGCACATGTACCTACATATATAGCAGGCTCTACAGACATGTCACAGCACAGAGTACAATACAGCAGTGTGAAAGTGCATAACCACAGCCAATGTGAACACAGGCACAGCCACGTATGGTACGCTAGTGTTATATTACAGTATATGGACTATTTATTCAACACCATCCTCATACGTGCCACTCACACACTAACTCTACATATACTGGGCCACCACACAGTGTGGTCTGATGCCTGTCTGTGGTATGGGACATGTGTGTGTATGGCCCTACAAACATGTAAGCCGATAGGGTAACATACAGTGGAACAGCATGTAACATCAGATAGAATGGGACCAAGAACAATGACATCTACCACAGTCTGTACACAGGCCAATGGACATATTAACAATACACAAACTGTTGACATTCACCTTACGTACACAGACCTCAGTACTGTGCACACAACCACAGAATGTCCAGGTGATGTCTTCATGTATAACCCCTACTATACATAACACGTGTAGCACTCTGATATCTCACTGGCTTGTTATCAGTTATGATGTCACTAATTATGGTGTACATCACACATGCACCTCTTACTGCATGACATATGTACAAAGGTTGACAGAGTTGTTGCTGGAGGCACATACACAGGGCCAGTATTGATATGTTGCTGTGATAACCTCATACATTTACTGTTGTAACAAGGTTTGTTGCAACATATGTCCTATGAGGGATATGAAGTCAGTAACTCTCACGGCTGTCACCATCTACAGAATGCAATCCTCATACTACCTTCTGCAGTCCACAGATAGGTGCTCTGTGGGTAACACATGAAATAAAAGGCAAAACACACTGCCCAGTCTGCAGATGACTCTACAGATGGGGCTCTCTCATAAACATAACACTGACATGGCAGTTATTAAAACATGTAGGACAGCCATATCCACACACACCCTGCTAAACCAACATTACTCCAAATGCAGTATAACAGCACTTACAGTCTGTAGTCATATCAGGCACATCCCCCTCCTGTGTGTTGCCCTGTTTCTACAGTGTATGTTGTTATAGGTAAATCCCCAATCCATCTCAGATGCTGTTTGCCAAACAACAGAATGAGTTCCTGCTCACAGTGAATGAAAAGGCATAACACTAACATGATGTCCCTAGATACTGGAGTGTGTTTCCATGCAATTGGCAATGGGAATGTTATCACAGCTGTTCCACATGCAATCAGCTAGAGGAGGGCTGCAATTCATGCAGTGGTCATCAGCTGATCATGAGCATCAATTAAAATACACATGCTGCTGCCTAAGCAAAGCAGGTGTAGGTCTCCACATCCAACAGAGAGGGAGTGAGAGAGCCAGACAGAGGCAAAGTAAAGTCAGGGAGGGGTGGGAGTGTAAAACTTAAGCATGTTTTGTGTCACACACCTACCAGCACAGGGTATCAACCCCCTGACGAGTATGTTGTGCTATCACATTTGTATGCAGTTATCAGATGCACCGTATAGGTTACATGTTGAGGAGCCCTCAAAACATATATGTGATGGTGAGTGGCATCTGCAACAGGGGTATGGTAGCTATACCTTAGATGTAGTACACATGCCAGTCCACATGAACAGGTACCAGTATCAACACAGCCACACTCTCACAAGGACACACACACATTAACACACATGGCAGGGCCAGGAATGCAACTCATTACTAGTGATATTGCCACAACACATTACTGTGCAGGTATTACATGCACCACATGAGTCATACAGAGGTTATATGGGCAAAGGGTATGTGGAGGTGTCTGACATTGGATAGCATGCTTCAGTATGCCAGTGGGGTTGTAGTGAGTGTGAATGTGATCATACACATTATACAACACACACACACACACACACACACACACACACACACACACACACACACACACACACAGGATGCCAGTACTGACATGCATGGGTGCATTGCTTCATGGGTGTGTAGTGGTCGACTGTGCCAGATAGCTATACAAGGCTGTGTGATGGGTATACCTTGGCATCAGCCCACATGACAATGGTTTGCATTGTTGCTCAGGGGTGTAGTTTCTGGATTTGTCCACACAGGTGGGTATTGTATTCACCATCTAGTCACTTGGGTGACTAATGTGTGAGGCCAATGCAGTGCATTGCTTGCCATGTATGTATTCCATAGTCCATGACAATGATGGTATCTGGGATGTGCACACCTCCCACATGCACATACAGTGACATGTGGAACTGTACCTGGGGTGTCTGGCTCATGTTGTGTACACAGATCATCATCATATGTGCCAGTCCTGGCCTCATGTGGCAGGAACTGGTAATGCACAGCAGGTTTACCCTGCACCTACATTGATAGCATGATACCAGCATTCCCTGGTGTCAGTGGCATCTGTCCATACAGGGCATGTTTTCAGATAGGGTATGCCCTTTGTTGGTCACATTTGGTGGCACCACAGGTATTGCAGGTGTCCAGTGGGGAATATGGGGAAGGTGCACTGTCAGCATCTACATGCCTATTGGGCAGATGGACAGGGTGCCATTCCCTCTGTAGTCTACTGCAATCACACCATGGTTACTATCAGTGGGCAATATGCAGGGTACTACAAGGAAAGCGGCTGTTGCCTAGGCAAGTGTGTGTGTGTATGAGACATGGGTTGAGAGTGTTCTCTGGGTAATACTAGGGTTGCTAACTTTGTTTGCCTGGCCTTGATGTCACATGTAGGGGCATGGATTTGCACCCAGCCTCTCGGCTATTTCAATCTATTATCCCTGTATGGTGGACATTGTGACGTATACTAGGGCCAGCATATAAGAAATATGCAAAACCCACTCCACATTGAGCCCAGTTGTTACACACTCACAACCACCTCCACACAGGATACGAGTTACAAACAGACACACACACGTCATGTCTGGGATTAGAACTCCTACCTAACTAGTTTATTACACTACAGCACTACGCAATTATAGGTCACACCATGGAGATTACTGGAGTACTCCTTTCCCAAAGGTGTATTTCACACTGAATGACAACAGGATTGCCAAAGTAGGGCATTTGAATTGTAGTGAGTGTGGCTGGGCTAAAATGCATTGCTCCCTACACAGACAATGAAACATGCACAAAACATCCACAACCAACATGTGTGGGTATAGAACCCCTACCAGAGAGTTCTATATCACACTACAGCATTACGCTGTTATAGGATGCACCATGGGGATTACTGGAGTACTCCTTCCTCAAAAGTGTATTTCACAATGGATGACATCAGCAGGATTGCCAAAGTAGGGCATTTGAAGTGTAGTGAGTGGCTAGGCTAAAATGCTTTGCTCCCTACACAGAGAGACACACTCAGTTTCCATGTCTGAGATTAGAACTCCTACCTAACTAGTTCATCACACTACAGCAGTATGCAGTTATAGGACATGCCACGGAGATTACTGGGCTACACCTTTCCAAAAGGTGCATTTCACAGTGTATGACATTAGCAGCCTTGACAAAGTAGGGCAATTTAATTGTAGTGAGTCTGACTAGCCTAAAAAGCATTGCTCTCTACACAGATGGTGATATATATACACACACACACACACACACACACACACACACACACACACACACACACACACACACACACACGCACACACACACACACACACACACAGTTGCCATGTCTGGGATTAGAACTCCTAAATAACTAGTTTATTATGCTATTGCAGTACTCAGTTATAGGACGCACTACAGAGATTACTGGGCTACAGCTTTCCAAAAGGTGTATTTCAGAGTGTATGACATCAGCAGCCTTGACGAAGTAGGGAAATTTAATTGTAGTGAGTGTGACTAGCCTAAAAAGCATTGCTCTCTACACAGATAGTGATACACACACATACACACACTTGCCATGTCTGGGATTAGAACTCCTACTTAACTAGTTCATTACACTACAGCAGTATGCAGTTATAGGACACACCACAAAGATTACTGGTTTACAGCTTTCCAAAAGGTGTATTTCACAGTGTATGACATCAGAAGCCTTGACAAAGTAGGGCATTTGAGTAGTAGTGAGTGTGACTAGCCTAAAAAGCATTGCTGTCCACACAGAGACACACACACACAAACACACACAGTTGCCATGTCTGTAATTAGAACTCCTACCCAGCTAGTCTATCACACTACAGCAGTACGCAATTATAAGAAGTGCCACGGAGATTACTGGCCTACACCTTTCACAAGGGTGTATTTCAAAGTGGATGACCTCAGCAGGCTTGTCATAGTACGGCTATGGGGAGGGCAGGGTGTGTGCATGGGCCATAACCCATTCATCTAGAGGTTGACACACCACATGTGGGCACACGCAGGGTTATATTCCACAGGTGCGTGTATACAGCTGCTAGATTACTACTTCAGTGTACAGTCATGTTGCACAGTTAGCACTTGCACCACATAGTCCATAGTGCTGGCAGATACCAGTGGCTAAGGTCTACAGTGAGTGACATCTAAACCTCATGTGGTTGTAGCCATTTGGTTGTGTGCTGGGTGTGACAGGCCTCATAATGAATGGCCCCTTGTGACAGTCACTCTCTTCCACACATCTGTGTACATCTACTTTTGGCTTATTATAGTGTGTTGTCCTTGGGTATATGCCTGTATTCCTACCCAGTGTGTGTGCAAAGCACGAGTGCTGCATACTGAGGAGTGTCAGCACTAACATCTGCAATTGCCAAATATGTCTGGTCCACTGTTATCTGCAGACATGGCCTTCATTTGTTTAAGTGTGTGAGATGCCCAGTATGCCCTTCTGTATTGAATGTGTGGATCGATTCCAGGTAGCTTGTACTGCAGTGCTGACCTTTGTGTTGTACACCTACAGGTAGCATAGTGTTTCTGCAGGGTATCTGCTGATCATTTGGCAATATGGGGATAAACTGTGCATGGGGATAGTGTGTTCTGTAGGTGATTGTGTCTGTGTTGCTTCAGCTGCATGGTACTGCTGTTAGAGATATTCAGACATGTGTACTGTTATACACAGTGATGTTTTCTGTCCTCATGTACTGTCAGGTGGACATTCTTGCTCACAGTGATGACTTGGGGGACAAGGGTGACTGAAGTTGTGTCCAGTATTGTGGGCAGACACCTACGTATTCATGGTAAGTTATGCCATTCTGGAGGGGGAGCTGCAGACACTTGGTGCTGGGTGTGTGTATCCAGTTCAGCGCCTTGGTACAATGCTGGCAGAGGATCCCATACTTGTCCACCCATCAACATGGCAGTATGGCCTTATCTTGCTGTGGCAATGCCTCACAGCTGTACAGATTTGCACAGGTTAGCCAGGGGCAGGGGCCATGGGTCAGGACATTTATCCTATTGTGGTGTATGGGAAGGTGTGTAGCCACCCATGTATGCATTTGCAGCCAGGATAGTGTGTGCACACAGCTTGGTGTTGGACCCTGCACATTCCATGCTGCCCATGCTTCCACATCCCCCTCTGTTATTCTAACATCTTCCATACATTATGCATACATTCTCTGATACTTTCCCTCAGGGTATCACCACATCACAGGTGTGTGTTAGTGTTGGTCCACAGTTCATGCAGTGGGACATGGTGGACATGTTACTGTGGTTTGTCCACATGTCATTGCATAGGGCTTATGTGGAGTGTGTTATATTGTTATTTGGGTGTCCATGACATAACATGCATTGGCAGTACGTGTGAGACACAGGCCTTTGGCAGGCACCTCTGGGGCATTAGGTGCTGGTACAGGCCAGATGTGGCAGGCTGTTGCATTCTGTCAGTCCTACAGTCCCAGACCACCAAACAGTATATTCCCCCTGGCGTAACAGGGTAGGTGTAATAGTTGTTCATGCCAATACCTTCTATCAGTCTTGATCAGGTGGTGTGGATGCTGGCAGGGTGCTACCTACAACTAGGGAGACACCTGCATGGGACACCTGCACTGCATGCTGCAGTCTTCCACTATTGCCATATATAGATGGGGTCTTACTGTACCCATTCCCCACAGCAGGGATATTGCCAGAGAGGTGCCCATGGGTGGTGTTTGCGTGATTGGGTGCATGTGTGCTATGGACACTACTTGCATCTGACACGTAGATATGCATGAGGCATTACAGTTATGCTGGCATGTGCAGGTACATCAGCTGATCCTCAATACATCAGTCCTACCTCCTTTGTGATCTGCAGGTGTTTAGGCAGACATCACCAGTATCCCCTACTACAGGTCCAGTTACTGTGATTCATACCTATATGTACAAATCCAAGGGTGTCTCTATTTCACAATGACACAATATATACTGTATATCTGGAGTACTTTTCCCTTGTACTGCTTGTATATCTAGCCCAACAGCCGTGCCATGTCAGTCTTTCAGATGGTGGCACATATTGTCACCATACATTTACCATGTCTTACTGCTAGCATGGTAGGGATTGTCTTTGGCGCTGCAGTCGTGAGGGCTTGTCCCTGTTATCAGCAGTAGTGGCCAATGGCCACCAGGTCTTACCTCAACATGCATATATACTGGCCACTCTCACACATTATGAAACACACACCATCCTAACACACACAGACCTGCATATTATGCAAATGCTACAGCCTATCCTGCTACCTTGGCCACCTCTGCGCATCTGTGCTCCACTCGTATTATACCTACTCATACATGTTACTACATTTCTACACAGGATTGGTGGGGAGGCACATCTGAGTGTCACTACATTTCTACACTGGATTGGGGTAAGAAGCAGACTTGTCTGTTTCCACATGTCTACATAGGCATGGCGGGGCACACCTGACTGTTACTTCATTTCTACATAGGATTGTGGGAGGACACACCTGCCTGTTTCCACATTTCAACACCGGATCGGGGAGCATACCTGTTAATACATTTCTACACCGGATTGGGGGAAGGGGCACACCTGACTGTTTCTACATGGGAGTGGGGGGGCACACCTGACTGTTACTACATTTCTACATAGGGTTGTGGGGACACACACCTGTTTTTACATTTCTACACAGGATTGGGGGGCACACCTGACTGTTACTACATTTCTATGCTGGATTGGGGGTAGGGGCACACCGGACAGTTTCTACATGTCTACATGGGAGTGGGGGGGCACACCTGACTGTTACTACATTTCTACATACAGTTGTGGTGGGACACACCTGACTGTTTTTACATTTCTACACAGGATTGGGGGGTACACCTGACTGTTACTACATTTCTACACAGGATTGGGGGGTACACCTGAATGTTTCTACATTTTTACACATGATTGGGGGGCACACCTTATGGTTTCAACATGTCTACAAAGGATGGGGGTTCACACCTGGCACTTGCACACATTTGCTATGACTGTACTGGTATGTCAGGTACTCCATTTCATTCTGTATTCTAACCTATCATACTGACTAGAGGCATATCAGTGTAGTACAGGTCTTAGCTTTGGTTTCCCTACATATTAGTGTCTGACTTCCTACCCTTCAGAACTAACATCCCACTGCCTGATCTGCTGTAGTCTGTCTGTGTAAGCCTGGGGGGGAGCTTACCCATAGGCATCATTCAGAGGCCATAGCACAGGCTCTGTTTGGGTTTATCTACACCTGTTCTGCTGACAGACTGTTGTTGAGTATGTGAACCTCCCTGACTGGCATGTGTGAGTTATATGGACACACATGTCACCCAGCACATTTCCTGCAGTGGGGTTTGTCTCCCTGTGTAGTAGTGGCTACTATGGTAACTCCAGTATGTGTTACAGATGTCATGGTGCCACTATGGGTGTCTACTATCTGCTGCCATAACATTCAGCCACCCAATTCCCTGGTATGCTCACATCCATACCATAGAAACAGGTAACATCACATTCTACTCCATTTGGCAATGGGCAGGCTGATTGACTTACCTTGTGGGTGTGCCAGGATTGAGGATGGTGCTGGAGGACTGCCTATGTCGGATGCACATAGTACACTCCCTATACATGGTTGAGCACAGGTAGTGTCATGTTTGGCATCCCTTTTACTGTATGTGCAAGTCAGAGAGAGGTGTCATTCCCTAGATCCCTACTGTGTCAGTGTATGTGCTAAGCATTGCCTCTTTGCCAAGGCCAGGGCATACTGGGCACACCTCCATCTGCCTACTGGGGCAGGCTCAGGTTGTTCCTCCTCTAAGTCACTCTGTGCCTGTGCAGGCCTTGGCATTGGTGGGGGGCTGTGTGGCCCTACCCCATGCTGTTCCTGCTGCAGCTGTTTCTGCAGGACCATATTGTGTAGCATGGCACATACCATAACAATTTGAGTACATGTAGCTGGTGAGTACTGCAAGGCTCCACCGGATGTGTCCAGACACCAGAACCGTGTCTTGAGCATCCCAAACACAAGCTCTATTATATGTCTGGTCTGTGCGTGTGCCTCATTATGGCATCCTTGTTCAGGTGTGTGTGCATTTCTGATGGGTGTCATCAGCCATGGCTCCAGTGTGTAACCAGCATCCCCCACTAGGTGACTATAGGGGATGTCCCCATTGGCAACTCTCTGGTACAGCTGCATCAGATGCCAGATGTGGGAACCATGACAGACCTGGCAGTTTATGGAGGGGAGGCCCCTGCAGTTGATGTAGGCCCTACCCTGATCACTGGGTGGTGCTTTGATGCGTATGTGCATGCAGTCTATAGCACTCACTACCTCAGGATATTCTGCTACTTGGTGGAAGAGATGCATATTGCTGGCCAACACTTCACGGGTGTTGAGGAAATATACGTGCTCACTGGCATGTGCTGACATGGCATCCAAGAACTGGTGGAATACTCTGGATGCTGATGCCTGTGAGATCCCCATGATATCCCCAGTTGAGCTTTGGAAGGTACCTGTGGCTAGTATTCCTAGACCTATACATACCTTGGTATCCACTGGGATGAGTTCCCCCTCAGTCAGTTCGGTGTGTCAGGCATGGCCGGCACAACTCAACAATTTGCTGTAGGAGGTCCATGTCCACCCTATAGTGCTCCACTATCCCCAGCTCATGTAACCCCTGGTAGGTTACCCTGGGTCTGTACACTCTTCTCCAGCTCCTCACTGAGGGTTGATCAGCAGCATTCACATACTCAGCCTCTTGCACATGTTGTTCTATGTTGCCTGCTGCAGCCCCTATCATTTTGTAGTTTTGTTTGTTAAAAGTTCCCCGCTTGTATACACCGGTGGTGGAGAGTATGGAAAAAAACAGAGGGGAAGGTGTTTGCATAGTTTATAGTAGTGTTCTGGGCTGGGCTGCTGCCTGTATAATTGGCTGATTCTGATACATTTCACCTGACAGCTTTGATAATTCTCCTTAATTACCTTCCTACTACTGCTTTCCCTTCCCATTGCCTTCCTGTTTAAACCCAGGGGCCGCTGCGCAAACAGAGTGCTCAAATGTGCACAGAGCTGCTATTTCCTGGTTTATCTTTTTTTTTTTCTTTTAAAACCCGGTGCACGGCATGCACACCCACTTAGGCAATGTAAAGAGTGCTAGGCAGTTGCTTAGTTGTGCTTAGCTAGGAACAAACCTGATCCACAGGGCTTCAATACGCTTACAGTATGCCTGGCACACACACCCATGATGT
This sequence comes from Protopterus annectens, assembly GCF_019279795.1. Taxonomy (NCBI): domain Eukaryota; kingdom Metazoa; phylum Chordata; order Ceratodontiformes; family Protopteridae; genus Protopterus; species Protopterus annectens. Next base: position 1,745,492,241 of record NC_056725.1, read on the forward strand.
CAGCTAACTCCTAGGCTTGCACTGAGCTATTCCTACTCTTACACTGTTGGGACCTGACTAGCATGCTGGGGAAAACTGGGATTCACTATCATTCCCCTCATTTGCATAGGATTGCCTGCTGATGCATAGTTACATGTTTCACACTGAGCCTCCCCCTTTAGCAACCACTACTCACTGGCCATGTTGTCTTCTGCCTGCCATTGACTTTCATGGCAGAATAGTGATTTTAGTTAGAATGCTTATTTTAAGTTTATTTTATTATCCCCCCCCCCTCCGAGATCAGCTAAAAAAAAAATAAAAGTTGATTTTTTTATTTTTTAAGCTGTTTGCAATGCCAATGGCCTTATACTTGGCCACTGGTATGCTTCCTGACTGATATGCAGCCTTTATCTGGAGCTGCAACAGCTCTGTTTTGGATTTTGCAGAAATGTACTTGGTTACTAACCGAGTACATTTCTGCAGATTATACTAGTCCTGCACGGTCGGTTTCAAGCTTCCTGGATCGCAAATTCATCTCATTTGCATAGATTTCTCCTGCAAATGGGGTGATTTGCATACAGGGGCTTAGTCCGTGCAGGACTAGTGCAGAAGCGCCCGTGCACACCCCTGAAGGCTGTTCCTGGATCACACAGCAGACATATTGCCTGCTAGAGCTCCTGCACTAATCCTGCACGCCATGCAAGGCATGCAGAATCCGGGGGTATGTGTAGATATTTGTACTGAGTTACATATGGGATAATATTGCTATGATTATTAGCAACAGTAATGCCATTAGAAGAAGCAGGAAAACTACCATCCAAGGTCTCTCACCGAAAAAAGTATAATTCACAGAACAAAGCAAATGGAGACCTCCACGATGTAAAATAAACTTAATTTATTGTAGAAACGGTAATGCCATGAAGGAAAGCAGTTTTTTGAGGGGATGAGTTTAACATAACAATCTTTTTTCCAATTAATCAGGATTTTTTAGCTTACAGGCTTAGAGACTAACTGCTGAAGCTGTGTTTGCAGTTTGCATCTGCATACAAAATAATGTCAAGTTTAGGGATGTCATCATGGAGATCATTACTAAATACAGAAAACAGGAAGAGGCCTGATATTGAGCCCTGGGAAACACCTGTGTTTAAGGTTCTAGTGGTAGACAGTTGTCAGAGTGTACTTGAAATATTCTGTCTTGAAGATCACTTTAGAACCAATTAATGGCATTTTGACCAATGTTACATTTTATTTTTCAATTTGGTTGGTAGCAGGTTTGTTTTTTTACAGTTTTCAAGGCCCTTTTCATATCAATGAGAATACTTGTAATGAATTGTTAATATTACTGTGGGTTATGTCAGTAGAGATTAAGGATGTGTATCTGTTAAAGGCATTTCTAAGCCATGCAGATTATCAGAATGTAGTTCACAACTGTTAATATGGTTGCGTACTTGTCTATAGATAATTAGTTTAAAAAATGCTTGTTAAAGAGGATAGCGCAGAAATGGCAAAAGGTTCTTGTGGGGTTTTGGTACTGTAGGTAGAGAGATAGTAATATCATGCTTAAATGATTGAGGTTTGCAATGGTTAACATATAAATGTTTATAGGATGTGATATTAATTATGATATTAGGAAGAAAGGAGGAAATTGTTATAGTGTACAATATTTATGATATTAGGAAGAAAGTAGAAAAAACTGACTGATATAAAAAGATAAATTATTAACTATGGAACAAAATAAATAAAAAAAGTTTAAATAATGTATATATCATAAAGCAGAGCTAAGGGTGGAAACTTTTTTTATGCAGTGGAATGAAGGAAGTAGAAGGGTGGAAGCATGTAACTGATTTTACTGATCATTGTAGAATTATGAGAATGTTTTATAGTAATTATGAAATAATTAAGATAGGTATGATTTTAAAGAAATAAGTAAGAGTTTATAAAGGCTAACAGCAGAATTGGCAGAATCTGATGTATATACAATTTAGGTTAAGTAATTGTAGAAGAATTATACTCAAAATGAAGGACTTCTGTGAAACTGATACTGAATGATGGTGGGTAATATTTAAGGAAAATATAAAAGAGATTACATTAGAAGGGTAAGAGATAAATAGAAAAAGAAAAAGGGAATATGGAGCAATAAAGTACAATTAAGAGAAAATATTGGTAAATTATGACCTAGAATGTTATAAGAAAGAAAGAAATATATTTGAATAACAGAGAAAAGATGAGACACTTGACTAAAAGGCAAAACTATTTTTATAATGTATATATTTTATAAAAACAATAAAAGGGAGAAAGGAGAATGCATGCCTCCATTTTCAGTAAAGTGATAGAGAAAGAACAATGTGAAATAACAGGTTTAAAGGATGAGGAAGACAAGCTAAATGAGTCTAAACTTTGTCTGAATGCACATAATAATCTATTTTTAATGATTTTTCATACCATTGTATTGTCCATATAATGATTATACTATGTTTGTAGTTGATTTTTCATATATATTTGTCAATTTCTTTTGTTTTTCTCACTACTGTATGCAGAAACAATAATTTTTTCTCATTATTGTCTGCTCAGACAATTTATCGCACAATGTATGCATGTATTTTACTGTCGGTCTATGTCTTGTGGAATTTTTCTTCCCGGGCCTCTGCTGAAAAGGGGTTTTCCACACAATCAGATCTTCCTGGTCAACAAAAGCAAATAATAAATAAGTAAATAAACTGTATATTAGGAAGGCAGTGCATTATGACAAAAACAGAAAGCTGTTTTTGTAGCTTATATACTAAATAAAAAGAAGGAATACAAAAATCTGGCCTATGAAAATAATAAATAAAAATGAAATAAAAGAAACACAAAATTACAACAGAGAAATGACAAAAGATATTGATTGCAGTTAATGATCACAGGGTGCTGATAGAACTGTATATTAATTGTATCAAAATTATAACTAAAGAAAAAAAGGAATAGTTTATTAGGATGCTAAATGAAAAGGATAAATGAAGAAAAGGTGACAGAAGTTATTGTAAGATTTATGTGATGAAATGAAAAAAAAATACAGACTTACAAGACTGGAGACCAGAAGCATTGTGTAATGTGGATGACAAAATATTACTGAAGATACTCCAGATTAGATTGGGAAATGAATTATATGAGGGTAAACACAGAGTTAAAAATAATGAGAAAGAAAGAAAGAAATTATAGTAAAATGTGTAGCAGGCAGCATTATTAGGGAAGAAGAATAATGTATGTTAATGGGATGTGATATAGCAAAATTGCACAATAATTCAAACAATGACCAAACTTGTAAAACAATGCTAAATTATGAATTGGAGAAAACTGATTAATCTGATGAAATCACTGTATCAAAGGTCATTAGTTAGACATTTGATTACTGGCTGAGTTGATAAAAGGGTTAAATAGATAAAGGAGTAAGACAAGGATATCCCTTAAGTGTTACTGTATTTTGTTTACATTACAAATACTATTTATTTATTTATATTTTTCAGGGTAGTGTACTGAACAATATTGATCAATTTCAGGGTCAGCCTGAGTTGAATACAAACCATTTTACAAACAAAAATACAGAAATGTAAGCAGTAACAGAGTAGTTCACACTAATTACCTAGAAAAATGTATGTATATATATATATATATATATATATATATATATATATATATATATATATATATATATATATTCTAGTGAATGAGAGATGTGATTATAAAGTAAATGATGCAAGACAGAAATTAATGATGAAAGTAAAAATATTGCAACATTATTTTGTGCAGATGGTTTGAATGTGGTGGTAGGAAATAAAGTTTATATGAAGGATATATTAAAGGAATTGCCTCAAAGGCAATACAGAACTGTGTGCTGAATTCATTGTTAGTGGAGCTGCCTATACTGAGCCAGAATATATGTCAAACCTACTGGCAGACAAATTCAGCTGTAACTTTACCACCCTCTCCTCCTCAACCTCCCCTCAGGGAAAACCATTAAATATAACTCCCCCTCCTATCACTATAGAACAAGTCTTCAATTATCTCTCTAGGGCCTAGAACACTTAATTGATGGGCCAGGACAATATCTCAGGATGGCTTCTAAATAGCTTGAGACATGACCTATCAGTCCCACCAGAATTGTTATTTAACTGCAGCCTCCAGATAGGCTTTACACCTAACAAATGGAGAACAGCAACAGTCATCCCTCTGCATAATCTTGGGCCATCTGCAGGCCCTGGAAACTACAGACCCATAAGTTTCATTAGCCTCATGTACAAACCCGTAGAAATAATTATCATAAGAATGATCAATAATGGCGTAGGAATCCTCCAGACACTGAATCAAACCCAGTTTGGTATAGTCAAGGGCAAGTCATGCCTACTCAACCTAGTGGGCTTCTTTGAGGTTACCAAATCAATGGATGAGGACAAAATGGTTCACATTGCCTATCATGACCTGACCTAGGCATGTGACATAATACCCCACTTAGACATTGTTGGCAAACTCAACAGGTTAGGTATGAACCCTTATGTCACCCGGTGGATATCCAGCTGTATCACAGACAGGACTCAGAAGGTTAGAACTGGGGAGTAGGGAAACACACAGACAGTAATCTACCCTTTGACCATCACATGTCTACAACAGCGAGGAAATCATTCTATGCTGTGCAACCTATAAACAATGGTATGGTATCTAGGTCCAAGAAGGTCATTGTTCCACTGTATTCAGTATTCATCAGACCTATTACTGAGTACAATGCCCCCACTGATACACACCTAACCAGGCACATTGAGCAACTGGAATGCCCACAGAGATTCCTCACTAAAAGAATACAGGGCACAAGTAACATGTCCAATGAAGACTGCTTCAAAGCAGTATCCCTGCAGTCTGTCTCCTACATGCTTTTGAGGGAAGCTCTATGCCTGACATACAAAGCATTTTCAGACCTGGATCCTACCCAATTCGGCTTTGTCAAGGGCAGATCCTGCCTTTTGAACCTGGTTGACTTTTTTGAAACAGTCACTAAGGCCATTGATGAGGGTAAGGCAGTTCACACAGCCTACCTTGATCTTGCAAAAGCCTTCGACACAATACCCCACTCGGGCATCATAGACAAGCTCACCAGCTTAAATGTAAACCCATATGTCATAAGATGGGTTGCAAACTGGCTCAAGGACAGAACCCACAAGGTCAGAATTGCTGGAGCCATGTCAGACTCTAAGCCAGTCACAAGCGGTGTCCCACAGGGCTCGGTCCTGGGACCCCTCTTGTTCGGCATTTATTTTTCCGAGTTGCAAGCAAACATAGTAGGATTGTGGCTGACAAAGTTCGCAGATGACTGCAAACTGGGCGCCATAACTGATACTCCAGTGGACACAAGCATCCTTCAGAAAGGCCTCATAGAAATGGATAACTGGTGCCAGAGCCATGGCCTTAAACTGAATGCCAAAAATGTATAGTCATACCCTTTGGCAAAAATAAAGTACCCACAAATTACCACATAGGTGGTAATCCATTAAGTACGGAAGAAGTAATCAGGGACCTAGGGACCCAAGTTGACAGTAACCTCTCATTTGACACTCACATTGCCAAGGTGGTTAGGAAGACCTTCTATATTACCCACCTTATCATGAAAAGATTCACATCTAGATCAAGAGAGGTCATTGTGCCCCTATACTCTTCCCTTATCAGGCCCATAATTGAGTACAATGCCCCATTTGGGATGTACCTTACCTGACACCTGCAGCAGCTAGAAAGACCCCAAAAGTACCTCACCAAGAGGATCAAGGGTCTCAAACATATGTCATATGCTGCCCGGCTGAAGAAACTCCAGCTCTATTCAGTCGCATACTGCCTACTCAGAGGTGATCTATGCCTGACGTACAAGGCCATGTCCCATCCAGAATTAATGGACATGCTCCACCTCAGAAAATCCAAATCCACCAGAGCCACGAGAGCGAGAGATTTGAACCTCAACACAGAAATAAATAGGTCGTGCTGGAGGGACAGATTCATAACCCAGAGGCTCCCTACACTCTGGAACAGAATCCCAGTCCATGTTAGGCAGAGCCCCTTACTGACTCTTTTCAAGAGAAATCTTGACGAGTGGATGGGAGATCGTAGGTTTACCCCTGGGGTCATCTCTGTGTCACTACTAGACAGAAGCACAGTAAACTAAATCCTAAATGGGCATAGTATTCTCATTTCAAGGGTTGGCAAAAGCCACACACACTCTGGCTAGGCTTATAAATACCCTAGGGCAGATAGCCTAGTATGAACCTATGAACCTAAACCCCCCACCTGATGGACGTCCTGTATCTTCGCAAAAAAAAAAACAGCACCAGAATTACCCATTCTAAAGACTTAAACCTTGCCTATGATATAAATAGGACCTGCTGGAGACACAGGTATGTATTCCAGAAACTACCCCTTCTTTGAAACAAGCTTTCCATCCACATGAAGAAGAGTTCCTCCTTAACTAATTCAAGTGTAAGTTGGACAGTTAGATGGAGAATAGGAAATTCATTCCTAGTTTGGCACCTATGTCTCTACTGGACACAAGCGGCCTGTAAATGGTTCATCTTGCATGACCCTGCTTGTAAATGTTTCATCTTCCAAGCCCTGTTTATCAAGGGGACCAGAACTTGTCAGAGATTTGGGATGCATGGTTAGGCTTAAAAAGGCCCTAGTGGTCATTACCCTAATACACACCTATGATCCTGTGAACAGGTTTGGTGAAAATATGTCTGAAAATTAATAAAAAGAAAAGAAAAGGAATAGAAAAAGTTAAGATGGGAATGCATATATTTTTTTTTTCAGAAAAAAAGATGTAGCAACATTAAGTAATGTTTTGGGAAGAAGCAAAATATTGAGATGGAGAGTTAGAAAATGCAATAATAATTAAGGATACTGTTGACTTATGAAAAGGTTTTAGGCTATTGTTTGAAAAACGTTTGTCTAATAAACTGAACTGTGTTAGTTATACTAAGTTATAAGTAAAGAAATGTTTGCATGCTATAGCATTTTAGGAGATGTCACAATTTACCTAGTGAAAGGGGGATAATATATACAGTGATAAGGAAACAGTGGGTTGCATTTGCTGAATCCAGTGGTATTTCTGATTTCTTTATATATATAAATTATGTTTAGTTAATGTTATGGGAATAGATGAGAGTGTTTTGGGAAACTGATTATATGAGAAATACAAAGAGTATTGGGACAATTTAAGACTGGGAAGAGAACAATTACTGAATAGGACATAAAAATATCAAAAATGAATATTTATGTCAGTATTAAATATTTTTCAAGCTGAAAGTGAAAGGAAAGAATGGAATAAGAGAATAATGACAGTGCATTATTTGGTAGATGCTTTTGAGCAGTTAGACAAAAAAAAAGAGTGTATTGAAAAGACAAAAGAAGTATAAGGAAGTTTATGAACAGGAAAAAAATATGTAGAGAAATGGCATTACATAAACTGCCAGTTGAGTGAATTAAGAAATTTAAACTGATTACACGAAGTGCATGTAATACAGATGAATGCATTGCAAAAGGCACAAATGGACAAGTTCTCATAAGAGTAATGGGTTCAAGCAAAAGGTACAAATAATTTGTAAGCATGACATATTAAACTGTTGAATACAGATACTATAATGCATGGGGATTAGAAAAATAAATGGATAAATAAAAAGAGGAAAATGAAAGAACGTAAATGGCTTGACTATGTTTTTTAGGGAAAGAAACACTTAAAGTTAAAAGCAGTGGAATTTACATGAATCTGTAAAAAATAAGATTTTGGTTGTAGCAGAAAGAGTAAGGGATGAAACATAAAATGTAACTATATAAATATGTCCTTGGATGAAGATGGACATATATGTAAATGGTGCGTATAAATGTTTATAAATAAAATACCCCTATTCTGTTTTTCAGTGAATCCACCTAAATTAGTTCAGGCAGACAGGACTCCAATTTAATATCTCATCTGAATGACGGCACCTCAAGTGTGCAGGTCAAGTTATGTTGCCTGACAGCGTTACCACTAGAAAAGTAATCCATCCAACTGGAGTTGGGCCCAGAAGTTGCAGTCTTCAGATGTGAAATACAAGTACGCCTACCAGTTAAAGTCACTGGCTGTGCTCCTTCAGCCTAATCTCACTATGTCGTCTGATACACAGTCAGTGAATTTGCTGCTGGTTGTAAAGTAGCTGGAAAGAAAAGCAATACTTTGAAACCTGAAGTCACACTGCTGTCCTAGCTGTAGCGCATAGCTTTCTTCACATGTAGTACACCTACCACAAGTAAAGGAGTTTAAATACCTTGAGGTTTTGTTCATGAGTGCTGCAAATTATAAGCATGACATTGACAAGAACAACAGGGTGGCAGTTGCATGTTTGTGGGTGTTGACCTATTGTGGTGATCCATGTTCTAAGAACAAACTCCGGGTTTACTGATCAGTGGATATTCCACCTGATCTGTGGTCATAAGTTATGGCTAGTAACCAGAAGAATGGCGTCTTGGATAGAAAAGTGGAAATAAGGTTTCACAAAAAAATTATAGGTCTTGTCTTACTTTACAAAGTGAGAAACCATGTGACCTGGGAGAAATTCTGAATACAAGCTTTGCTGTAATTGATCAAGAGGAGCCAGCTGAGGAGGTCTGGGTATCATTTAGGAATATCCCTTGAATCGTACCTGTTGGAGAGAAAGTCCTGGAGCAGACCCAGAATATACTAGGTGTATTATAGATCTCCTAGCTGTCTAAGGAAATAGTATGGTTCTCCCAGGATGAACTGGAGTCCATTGCTGGAGAAATAGAAGATTGGTCTGCCCTGTGTAGCCTGCTGCCACAGTGACTCACACCATAAGCCATGAATGGGTGGGGAGAGTAGTCACAGACAATGTTCAGTATTATAGCTGTCTAAGAGAGCACTGCAATAGTGGTAGTACTGGAACAGTGACATTATTTTTGTATTTGACAGACTCTAGTCATGCATTGCAGAAATAAAAAAATGTTGTCCTTTCCTTATTGTGATGTAAATATGAGATTTGTTTATCTAATTAATGTTGGTATCTAGGTAGGTCTGATCAGAGGTCTGTTTTGCAAGGATAAATTAAAAATTAAGTAATTTTCTCAGAATTACATGTGTGTGTGTGTGTGTGTGTGTGTGTGTGTGTGTGTGTGTGTGTGTGTGTGTGTGTGTGTGAGAGAGAGAGTGTGCGTGCATTCACAAGGTGTGTGTGTGTGTGTGTGTGTGTGTGTGTGTGTGTGTGTGTGTGTGTGTGTGTGTGTGTGTGTGTGTGTGTGTGTGTGTGTGTGTGTGTGTGTGTTTTGTGTGTGTGTGTGTGTGTGTGTGTGTGTGTGTGTGTGTGTGTGTGTGCGTGCGCGCGCGCGCCTGTGTGGTGGAATGAGTATACAAACACAAGATATTCAAATGTGACTTAAATATTGTCTTATAAATTCAGAAAGTTGCTAGAGTAACAGGATTTGAGTTAGCATGCTTTTTCTGAACAATATGAACTCAAACTCAAATGTCTGTCATTATTTATTGACTTCAATTCTCAGTGATTTACCAGAAAACCACATATTTTATGAGGAACACACCAAAAATATGAGGCAAAAATCTGGACATTTGAGAGGTATGATTGGGTTCCAACCTAGCAAACTGAATTGGTCAGATTAATTTCTGATTGTAAGTTATATCTTTGACATCTGGGCACTGTGGGATTGCTGTTTGTGTGAGACAACAATGGGCTGTTTCTGGGACTTTGTCCTTTCCCAACTGTTATGCAACCATCTGGTTATTATTTATAAGCTAAGGATAATGAGAGTTAATAGGAATGTTTCCCACTGGAAAAAAAGTCATATTTTGATCTGTGTGGCTGGGTTGTAGGTATTTTTTTGCGTTATGCTATGTAATCAAGCAATTGTGTTTCAGTTTTTCATGGGGAAAGCATGGAAATGCCTATTTTGCAGGTTCAGGGTAGGGGGATTTCCTTTTTGGACTTCTAGACAAATCACAACATTATAACCAAACAGTCAATTTCCTAATGTAATACTGAATTAGGCATTGCCACTGGTTTTCTGTACATTGAATATGCTTATGATGGTGTTGATGGCATTTCTCATGTTGCCAGAATCACTCTTGTATTCCTTTTGCTAGTTGCTGTTAAACATATTTAGAAAAGGATGATCATGATTTGATTAGACAATTTTGAAGCTCAAGAAAGACCACATTGTTTTTTTTTAATTCATGCTATGCAGAAAATAAGAAAAAGGGGTAATGGATGGAAGGAAGGAAGGATGGATCGGCAGACTAAATTTAAGAATTTCAAATTTATAGTCAAGTAAGCAAATGTACTATATTTTTTTCTAATTTGATACCTAAATATAAAGAGTAATTCCCGTTCTATAAAACTGTCAGTATTTATGCAAATTGCAAAACCTGTCATCTCTCATTTGCAGAGAGCTTTGTATTTGTACTCCTGCTTCTCTTATACAAATAACTACAATTATTTAATGGAAATACAGACATCCAATGGAAGATTTTGAGATTTACTGTTGCGAGACTGTTTCCATTAATCCATACTCTGTTTTACTTGCAGCTACTTATCACATCCGAGTAGCTAATGAGCCACAGACAGCTCCCCTATTAGCACTTAGTTAAGCCAGAAGGATATGAATTGTAAAAATGCTGATTTTATTCTCCTTGCAGCCTGGAGCCAGATGTAGTTATCCGTGCAATATGCATATGATGTGTGACATTATTCCAGTTTTGTCCAAAATTCTCGAGCTGCAGCAGAGTCTCCATGTCCACATTTACCAAACTGTTGCATTGTTACGAAAAAGAACCCACTGGTGCAGACCAAGCTTACTCTGCATACAGGGGATAATGTCATATCCTTAGAGCAGACCCTACGTATTGGCACAGGTAAGAAGTACCAAAGGTTTTAAAATGAGATGCAGCATCACATATAGCTGTTTATAGGAATAACCCAGATGTTGCCTACAAAGTGTGCATTTACCAACAATATACTGTTTTAGTAATACCTGTTACTCAAATGTTGCCTATCACGCTGTATGGAAGACTATACCATCATTCACATTTCTGTGTCATGTTTGGAGAGTACCAGAGTGCCTTTCTCTGGCTAAATGCTATGGTCCCTGGAAATCAACATTTGTTTTTACTGTCTGCAGTGTAGTTGCCAAAATGACTGAAGCAGGTGAGGGCCCTGTATACATTTATTCATCCTCAGATACCTGCATTATCCTAGTCAGGGTCCCAGTGGAGCCAGAACCTATACTTGTAAGCATCAGGCATTAAGGCAAAGAGTCAATCCAAGAAAAGACAGTCTAAGGATGCACACACATGTAACTACACTTGCGCACATGCATACATACACACATATATATTGCATACATACCTCCACTGTGTACTTTAGAATAAGTTCAATTAACCTATTGGTATATCATTGGGTTGAAAGAAGAAAGGCTAACTGCTACATCACTGTGATTCCCAGACTGAATATAATGAATCATTCATGAATTTATTTTAGTTATTGTATTTTACTTTAATATTTGTTAAAGAGTAATGCAATAATGTAGATGCAAATCTGTGTAGCTAGTGTCTGTAATGTGGCAGGCAACAGGCAATGCATCAGCATTTCTGAATGCTTCTTCATAGTTATTGCTCTAAACTGCTATGCTAGCAGTACTTGTGAGCACATCCTATCTGAAACTGGGCATTCAGTTGAAAATATAACCACAGCAGACCTATTGATACTTACCTAATAGACTGAAATATGTGTGAGTGCCAGTGGATTAACAGGTAGCACATTTACCTGTCTTGTTAGAGGGTCAGAAAGATGAAGGCTCTATTGTGGGAACAGTTGACTGGAGTCATCTTCAGTGCAGCATAGATGGAGTGCTGTGCTTCTGAGCATGCTGTCTTTTCAATGAGGCATTAAACCAAGGTCCTATCCGTCAGTGTTGGTGGTAGCACAAATGAATGCAAAAGATCCCACAAGTTATCCAAAAGAGAAGAGTGATTTCCCCAATGCCCTGGCAAAATTTCTGCTAGTCAGATAAATACTAACTCAAGCTTCAGCTGAAAAGAGGCCACTAGCCTAGAGGGATTAACCGTATCAAAAAAGGATAAATTAATAAATACTTGCATACGGTGACCACTTATAAAAATGTAAATATCACTAAGGATGCACACAGCAAGAGAAGCAAAACTTGGTAAGAGTAATAACCAGCTGCTAGGATTGTTTACAAGAAATGTAGTGAATTATCTTGGACCACACATAACTGCATTAATTTTTACTGTTAAGATAATCAATAACTCTGCTCAGAGAAGTGCTGGTTAAGTATTTAAACTCATCTGCTTAACTTTCATACAGAAAGACATTTTCAAAAGATCCACGAAATACAACTTTTTGTTTTTAATAACCTTGGTCAAGTTAATTAACGTAGACAGACTTGCATAATGTGGATAGAGGCTATAAAATTCATGTAGGTCATATGCAGTACACTGATTTTAATCCCTGTGCTACACTATCAAATTACCTGCTCCTTCATCTACTGAGGATACATGCCACAGCATTGCACTTCAGACACATACAATAACACAGTATGATAAATGCCTTAATTAAGCTCCGTTTCACTACCTGTAAACTTACCTTAGTATATTCACCTGCTATGAAACTCTGTTCAAATCCACTGTACATAGTGAGAAAAATAAGTAGACACTGACGCTTGTCTCTGAGATGTCTAAATGTAGCTAAAAATGTTGTCCAAAATGATGGTCTGTTGTCTCTGAATTCTCGAACTTCATTGAGATCCACCTGTTCCAGGAATATAGCAACCAAAAGTACAGCCAGCACTCCGGCACCTATATAAGCATGAGACAACAACATTGACAAATTCATTATGGACAAAGGAATGCAGCAAGGAACAAAGTCATCAGCCAGACATCACTTGGTCAGAAACTTAAATTTGTAGTAACTTGAACAACTCTCTGATATGCCTCCCAGTTATGAAATTATATTTATGTGGAATGACCAGCAGTTAAAATAAGAGCTTGAAAACAAATACCTCTCAGCATAGTCCCTCCACTGTAAACTTAGTACTTATAAGATACTAATGTAATGTGCACTGTATGTGGGCAGAGCGCTATATGTTTATTACAAAAAGTGTCCTTTTTCATATAAATTTGCTTTATATGGCCTCAACCTAACCTACTTCTAATTTATGGCCTCTTTTTTAACTAGGGAATCCTTTCCATGGCTGTCAGTATTTCGAGTAGCATTCTGTCATGAATAACTTGGCTTGCCATAAGTCATATAAACCTAGGAGTAGAGACGGTCATTGTATGTAGCCAGAGGGCATTCAAAGGTTTAATTGTATCACTCCCCAGTACCATGGAACTGGGAAGTGACTTATTACAGAACACTGACATATATTGTACTATGTAAATGAGACTGATGCATGGTGTCAAAGCCATGGTCTCAAGCTAAATGCAAAAAAATGCGTAGTAATCCCCTTTGGAAAAAACAGGGTACCCGCAAACTACAACACAGGAGGTATTCCCCTGAAATCTGAAGAAGAAATAAGGGATCTAGGGACCCAAGTAGATAGTCAGCTTTCCTTTGATAACCATGTTGCCAAAGTGGTTAGAAAATCCTTCTATGTGACCCATCTGATCACGAAAGGGTTCGCATCAAGATCTAAGGATGTAATGGTGCCCCTCTACTCTTCCCTCATCAGACCCATTATTGAGTACAATGCACCAATTGGAATGTACCTGGCTAGACATCTCCAGCAGCTGGAGAGACCACAGAGGTACCTAACCAAGAGGATTACTGGCCTCAAACAGTTGCCCTATGCAGCACGATTGAAAAAGCTAAAACTGTTCTCTGTTGCATACCGCCTTCTCAGAGGCGATCTCTGTCTAACATACAGAGCCATGTCCAACCCAGAATTGTTGAACATGCTCCATCTTAGCAAAACCAAATCTACTCGAGCTACATGCTCTAGGGATCTAAACCTCAACACAACAATGAATAGAACATGCTGGAGGGATAGATTCCCTTCACAGAGACTTCCCTTACTATGGAACAGGGTCCCGATCTACATAAGACAGAGCCCCTCACTATCACTCTTCAAGAGGAACCTTGATGAGTGGATAGGTAACAGAAAGTTCACACTGAGGATCACACCAACAGCATTACTAGATAGGGGCCAAGGGTACTAGCTGCTAGTATAAGGGTCTAGGGAACTACTAAAGGGGAGGTGAATACCGCGCAACTTGGCTGGGCTAATATATGCCTTCAGGCAGATAGCCCAGTACCAACCTATGAACCTATGAACCTATGTCAACCCTCCAGTATAGGTCATACTCAAGTGCTGCATTAGCCTGTATGGTACAGTCAACTTGTGTCCACAATGTAGAGAGAAGTCCCAACACATTATGCAATGGCATGATGGCATGAATCATGATATCTGATGTACTTCCTTAAGTAGTAGAATGCTATATAGTGCATAAAAAGGCAACTGATTTTAAAGAGTGCTTGTGATTTTTTTACACATACTACCTTATCTGCTGTTTTTCTAGAATTAAACAGTAGCATTTTTCTACAACAGTAATATAAAACTGAACAAAACAGGAAGAGTTTCATATATTATCTGCAATTATTTCAGGATGATAGCTTGTTACTTGTTAGTTATAGAAAACAATTCATACATACTCGGGTAAGGGGAAACACTGGACAGCAATTACTATTTTTATTCTAAGGCATTTTATTTTATATATATCATCAGCACAAATTATATATGGTTGACTATCTTCTGCTCAAACAAAATTACTACAAGGATATGAATGTCTTCTTTTATTATCCATGAAAATGAAAATTAAGATAGCAAAATGCTCTTTGACAAATATGCTGTCTGTAAAAGCAGTCGCGCCTATTTAAAAACAAGGATTCAGAATTAAGCCCTGAACCACAGCATTTTGTTTATGGTTTTTGTGTCTAAGTGATTTTCTGCGGCTACAGATCACTGCTTAACACAATTACCTGGAATACTGGCCTGATACAGGCTAGGCCATCATTTTTGTACTCCCAATCACCCATCTGCTGATCAGGTCTCATCTTCTTAACTATGTTACAAGTCCTTTGCACCAGAAAAACTATGTCTTGCTCACTAACATTTGTAAATACATTCACAGGTGTTAGCAATTATGAAATGCTCTTAGGTAATTAGATAATTATTCTACTGTAACAAAGTAAAAATGTACCTTACATCTGTCATTTTATGGTATTTTAAACATTATTCATGTATTTTCTATATATTGCGGTGGTGGTGCTGCGGTAGCATTGTCGTCTCACAGTAAGACGCTGTCCCATTTGACTCTCAGCTAGAGCGTCTTCTGCGTGGAGACATGCGTGAATGGGCATACCTTTGTTGAAGGTTGTGCGTCAGGGCTGGTAACTCAGCACGTAACAATCAACTACCAATCATTAGCAGACCAGAGTTCTGCTGTGGTGACCCCTAACCGGGAAAAGCCGAAAGACACAAACACATTCATGTATTTTCTGTTTAACCCTGATTTTCAGATGTGATAAATGAAAGGATAACAAATACCAATTGAATATATTATTTGAGATTTTAAAAAGGTTTAAACTATATTTTAGCTAACTGCTAATCTAAGAAATACATACCAGATATATATGTTTTTAAAACTAGTACTGTAAAGTAAATGAGGGCTGTCAAACCTACTGGTAACTTTCAATTTGTTATTGCCTATATTTCTATTCTTTTATCTCTTTCACCATTACTTCCCGAGAATGTCAGTGCTCTACATGAATCCAGACTACATATGCATGTAAATTCATTCTATGTCATAGCTCTTAACTACTCAGCTTTGCAGAATGGCCCTGATTTTGTCTCATATTTTTTGGCCTGTCCCTCATAAACTTGTTTGACTTTCTGTTAAACCACAGAGGATTCTAGTTATCCAAAGTCAGTTTTTTGAAAAAAATGCATGTTGATACAAAATATGTTGCTCCATTAGCTTTTTACATGAATTAATAGAATATTTAAGGGGATTTGTTCATTAAAGTAAATATACCTTGTCACCACAGTATGTGGTGCACGATGTGGCGAACATAATTTTTTGCTCCATCAGCAATAGTTTTTGGCTACCCTTTCTTAAAAAAAATTTTTTTAGAAATACCACTTTCACCATGATTTTGCCACAGAGTAAACTCAGTGATGTGGACTTAGGGAAAGTGTGTGGTGCATCCATAGACTTAATGGACATATCTCACACGTGCAAAGATGCATCCATTACTTAAAAGTGTTAATTAAAGTTTATGGATGCATCTCACATTATACCGCAGATGACATCACAGAGGGATACATTAAATGTATTTGTTCCATTAAAAGCATATATTAAACTGAAATGGGTGATTCCACTACATAATATGAAGCATCAAATGAAATTCATCTAGATTCTTATGAAACAAACTGGACTGGCTAAGACTTGAACATATCTCGATGCTATCAAGGAATCTCTCAATGCAGCATGAAAAGTCAAGACAATAGACATGAGTTCAGATTATTTAACAGTAGTATAACTTGAGAGGTGATGAAATAAAAACTCTGTCTCAGCTTCCACAGCAGGTGGTAAATGATAACCTCATGAAGGAAGGCCTATTAAAAATAAAAGTCAAATACTTTCAAAAACACTCACAAAGCAGGAGTTTTAAGAGAAGGCATACCATGAAGGACAAAGGCCAAACAACTGCATTCTGAAGAAAAATGTCATTACATGCATCTCATACTGCAAGCATCATGGAAAATAAGTGCACATATGCAGACAAGAATTAAATAATCCAGACTTGTTTATCTTTAGGTAGATATCCTTGATATCAAAAAGGGTCTTAAAAATATTAGCAAACATCAGGGCAACAAGGTGCAGTTATATATTTCAGCATCTTTTGGGATTATCAGTCAGTAGGATTCACTAAACCATGTAGGCTTCACGTGAAGCCTACAAGGAGTTTACGCATTTGTGCAGCGAGTAGCAGCAGTAATTACATATTCATGCCATACACCGCATTTATTGTAAACAAGTGAGATTTCATGGCTGTTAACATTGTTGGTGACCAGGAAACCATGTAAAGCAACACAGATAGTGAACCTGTTTACCTTACAGCACTCTACTTTAGCTGCATTGTGTGAAATGCCGCAGTGATTATGAGGGCTTATCATATAGTAATGTATATATTCCAAACACAGTATATATATTGCAGAGTAAAAAACTGTGGTGGTGGTGCTGCGGTAGCATTGTCGCCTCACAGTTAGATGTTGCCCATTCGATTCTCAGTTAGAGCGTCTTCTGTGTAGCGACATGTGTGAATGGGCATTCCTTCATTGAAGGTTGTGCGTTAGGCCCGGCAAGCCAGTACGTAAAAATCTACTGCCAATCATTAGCAGACCGGAGATCCGCTGTGGCGACCCCTAACCGGGGAAATCCGAAAGACACAAACAAACAAATTGTGAAATCCCATTCCAGCCATTCTGTACAAGGTTGGTTAACTGATCTGTATGTATACATGGACTGCTATTTAAAATAAACAGTCAGGGGAAGTGTTTGTATTGCATAGGGACACACGGATGAATTGTAGGAATGAACACAGGGAAAGAGGACAGGTGAAACATTGTAATGTATAGCAGATGAGGGCATGTCAATGGAAGACAGTTGTAGCAGGAACACTAATCACATATCAACATGGTAGAGTACAGCCTTCATAGTAAAAATGTATATTATGTGAGTGTCAGACAAGGTGACATAACAATGGCGAAGATATCTTTGTGAGATAAGCATCCTGACATGAACAGTGGAGAGGACATCTATCCGGGATGCAACATACAATTTGGGTCAGGTGCATATTGTGAAGCTGTGCAAACTGATATACCTGAATATGAGTATAATGTGAGCAGAGGTCTGCAAAAAGTGGGGCACATTTACAGGCCTATGGGCAACAGTAAAAGAAGTACCCACAATCACGGACAATATGAGAATAATACCAACAGTAATACCATGTCTCTGACACAACATATGTGATTCTGAGTGATCATAGATGGTTCTGCATGAACACACTTGTACAACTATTATAACGTGTCAGCAATCTATGAGGATAATCAAGCACACCATCCTGACACTGTAACATCTGCTGGAGGTGTTAGGAGGGACACTGCTATACTTGTATGTGACATTATGACAAATCCAAGCTAGTTGACTTGTGTGCATGGCATAAATATGGCACAATTCACACTGTCATAAATGTAATCCATGCCATCAATGTTGTCAAACAGCTATGTATGTACTGTATGCATCACCATAACAGGTATCACACATGCATTTGGGATAACACCTTGATGGGTGTTCCGCAACATCATACTGCAATGTTTAAGCAACAAAAAGAATACCTAGATGTGGCCAATAAGATGTGTGACAGCTCGATGTGACAAAGTTGTTGCACTTCAGTTACACATCACTGGAACATGTGTAGGGAGGTAAATGAAGATTGGTGCGTTGTACTTAGTTATTAGTGTGATGAAGCTATGGAGGCATGCTGACCTTTGATGTGGATGCCCTGCACATACTCAGTAGTTGCGTTACATACAAACGAGTACTCACCACTGTGGCCACATGCTGGTGAATGTTACACATACCATCTATCCTAGGATTCATGGATTTTGTAAACACAAACTCCCTAGACCAGATAGTCAATACACCAACCAGGGGTGCAACCATACTGGATGTATGGGAGAGTGCTGTGCACCCCCTACTGTAATGTCTTCCCTTATAAGGTCAGACCACAAAATGGTCTCCTTTGAAGTAAAAATAAAACCTGGACCCCCCAGCTAAACCTGGAATATTCAGAAACTACTCTAAGGCTAACCACCTGCTATTAAGTGATAACCTGGCAAACTTTCAAGCTCCCATAAGCCCTGAGAACACTGCTGCCTATGCAGAACTGTTCACAGAAACCCTGTACAATCATGTTAATAGCTGCATAAAGGCAGATGTACCTACCAGAAGAAGTACAGAATTAACTCAAAAAAATGAGCCACCCTGGTGGAATCAGAAAATCAATAGGCTGTATAACAGAAGGAAGAAAATCATGGCAAAAATTAGGAGGTTCAGCACCCAGCAGGATAAAAGCACTCTCATCAAACTAAACAAACAACTCAGAGGACAAATAAAGTCTACCAAAGCCAAATTTGAGGTAAGTTTGGCCTCCCAGGCCAAAGACAACCACAAAGCATTCATTAGCTATGTCCACAACCTCAAACACAATACACAGTTGTGTGCAGAACTCATTGTAAATGGAGCCAATTATATTGAGCCAGAAGATGTAGCAAATCTTCCGGCTGATAAATTCAGTTCCAGCTTTACCCCTTTATCCCCCTCAAACTTCCATCAAGAAATGCCATCAAATATAATGCCCCCTGCTATCACTAGAGAACAGTTCCTTAATGCTCTAAGACCAAGAACACTGCATCAGTGGGCCCAGATATACCAGATGCCTTCTAAACAGCATGAAACATGACCTACTAGGGCCTCTGGAATTACTATTCAACTGTAGACATCAAACAGGCTTTGTACTTCATGAATGGAGAACAGCAAAATTCATCCCTCTGCACACAGGTTGGTCATCTACAGACCCAGAAAATACAGACCCATAACTATCACTAGTCTTATATGTAAAGCCATGGAAAGAATTATCATGGAAATGATCAATAGAGATACAGTAAACCTCTAGACACTGGACCCAACCCAGTTTGGTTTTCTCAAGGGCAGATCATGCCTGGTGGACTTCTCTGAGATAGTAACCAAAGCAATGGATGAGGGAAAAAGGGTTCACACTGCCTACCTTGACTGGGCCAAGGCATTTGACACAGCACCCCACTTGGGCATTGTTGACAAACTCAACATGATAGGTACAAACTCGTATGTCACCCAGTGGATAGCCAACTGGCTCACAGACAGGACCCAGGAAGTTAGAATTAGGGACTCCACCCCTACAAAGTGGCCAGTCACAAGTTGAATCCCTCAGGGATTAGTCCTGTGACAGCTCATTTTTGGTATTTACTTCTCTGAAATCAAGGCTAATGTCAGTGGTCTTTGGCTGACTAAATTTGTAGATGATTGCAAATTAGGAGTTGTCATTGAACCCCACACTGACACAAATGTTCTCCAGGAGGGGCTGACACAGACAAACAACTGGTGACAGAGCCATGGACTAAAACTAAATGCCAAGAAATGCACAATTGTATCCTTTGGGAAGTCATCCACCACTGGTAACTATCATACTGATAACACACCCCTTACAGTTGACCCAATAGTCAGGGACTTAGAGACACACATAGATAGTAATCTAGCCTTTGACCATCACTTGTCTGCAGTAGTGAGGAAATCATTCTATGTTATGCAACTTATAAACAAAGGTATGGCATCTAAGTCCAAGGAAGTCATTGTTCCAATATATTCAGCATTCATCAGACCTATCATTGAGTATAATGCCCACTTTGGTATGTACCTAACCAGACATATCCAACAAGTGTAACATCCACAGAGGTTCCTCACTAAAAGAATACAAGGCATAAGTAAAATGTCCTATACAGACCACCTCAAGGTCCTGTCCCTGTATTCTGTCTCCTACAGGCTTTTGATGGAAGAGCTATGCCCGGCATATGGGGCATTGTCAGACCCCATTCTGATGAACCTTCTGCATATCCACAAAACAAACAGCACCAGAATTGCCAATTCTAAAGATATAAACCTGTCCTGTGATATAAATAGCACCTGCTGGAGAGACAGGTATGTATCACAAAGACTACCCCATCTATGGAACAGGATCCCCATCCATGTGAAGCAGAGTTCCTCCCCAACCCAATTCAAGTGCAACTTGGACAATTGAATAGGGAACAGGAAATTCATCTCTAGTTTGGCACCTATGTCTCTGACACAGGGAACCTGTAAATGGTTCATCTCCCAGGCCCCTGCTTACACTTATCAAGGGTATCAGAACTTGTCAGAGATTTGGAATGCATGGCTAGGGCTTTGAGGCCCTTGGGGTTGTTAGCCTAGTAAACACCTATGAACATACCTATTGGTCTGATTATAGGGTGTGATGTCTACATTATCCTTGGGTTGTGCATTTGTTTTCATAACATAACAAATCCCCCATGTTTTTATTTCATCTCATGTGTTGTCATGGCCGTGGTAACAATATTTGGTGTCTGCTGATACTGTCTGTAATATACTAATATCACAGCTGGAGTCAATGATTCCCCACAATCTGTAGCCCTCCAGACATATGTTTGTATACAGTATGTGTTTGTCCTTCTTGACGTCTGTGACTTAAATAATGGACAGGAAAGGGCCTAGCAGACAGCCCTGATGTACAGACCTGATCACTGCACCAGAGATATACATCACTTCACACATTTCAACATCACATATAAAACTAGGCACAGTTCCACAGCTGAAGCAAACTCCACACAAACTCCAGTACTTAAAACAAGTCCACCAAATTTAATAAGAGTAAGCATTTCCACCAAATTTAATAAGAATTCAACATATTTAGATGCCAAGTATGTGATCCAGTGGTCTACTCACTTGGTTATATAGGTGTTTTGGGCACATCTGACAGTGTTGATTGAATACCTCAGTGTGGATCTGTGTCAAATACCTTGACCTGGTCAAGTTCCATAGGATGATAGTGTTCTCATCATGCATGCCCTTGATGACTTCTTTGAGAACATCTAACAGATGTAAAATACATGGATGTAGCATTAACAACTCATACATATCTGTTGCACACAGCTGGAATATTACTAGTGTCTATATAGAAAAGGCCCATGATTTCTCACCAAGAAAATACAGGCCCTACAAACCATGTCATTACATGTGGATAGACTGAAAGCCCTGTCACTGTAATCTGTGTTGTATAGGATGTAGTGACTTGTGCCTGGCCTACAGGCCAATCTCTGACCCTACCCTGAAGGGAATATTGCACATCTGCAAATAAGCTATAGCCGATGACATCAGCAGTGCCTGGTGAGGAGTAAATGGTAATAACAGTGTCCCACATGCCGGTGTAAATGCTCTCTCTAATGTTAAGCAAGTGCATAAAGAAACACGTATACACACACCAGTTGACTGCAGTGACAACAGAACACCTTCCTATCTAAGTACACTGACTAGAGAACTCTGTATTTAAGCAACAGCCACAGGTCAAGTCTGAGCTGGAGAGTGTAAGACAACACTTTTAGCTGATGACATCATGAGGGTCTAGTGAGGAGTAAATGGCAATAGCAGTGTTCCATATGCTGGTGTAAAATGCTCTGTCTAATGTCAAGCAACTGTGCAATCATACACACCTCCCAGTTTACTGCAGTGAGAACAGAACCCCTACCTAAGTACACAGACTAGAGAATACAGTACTTTACACAAGCACAACAGCACAAGTCTGACTTTTACAAGGCTGCAGGACAACTCATGGTGGATGACATCAACACTGGTTGTTGCTGAGATTATGTTGGGAGGCCTGCATGAAATGGATGTGCAGGCGTGTGCAAGTGTCAAAATTTTGTCAATCCATGAGAATGGAGTGGTAACTATTGGATACACACTTATACTCCTCTGTATAGATGCACACACACACACACACACACACACACACACACACACACACACACACACACACACACACACCTCCCAGTTTACTGCAGTGAGAATAGAACCCCTACCTATCTAAGTACACAGATTACAGAATGCAGTACTTTACACAAGTAACACAGCACAAGTCTGACTTTTACAAAGCTGCAGGACAACGTATGGTGAATGACATCAGCACTGGATGTTGTAGAGAAGATTTTGGGAGGCATGCATGAGACAGATGTGTAAGCATGTTCAACTGTCAAGATGCTTCAAGTTCTGCATGTTACCAGACTGATGAATACACAATGAATAGTATGTGGTGGTTGTCTTCCAATATGCAGGTATAGTTTAAGAGACAGCTTTACAAACTATATGCAAGCAGGTATCAACATTGCTACAAGTATTTGAAAATCTGAATGTGTATTGTCACTCTAAAGTTGTACATGGTATATCACACAACATTTATTATTAATTTATATAATGTAGTTGATATATTTGTCAACAAGTATAGAGAGACCAGGGTTGTAGTGTATAGGGCAGGTAACACATGGCTGCATTGTAAATATGTGACATATTCTTAGGCAGGGCCTTCATTTTGTTATGTCGCCACGTGTAGTTTCATGGCATAAAGACTAAATGGACAGTTAATAGGACTAATACATGCTATTATTTGCTTTGCATAGCACAATGACAAGCAGCAGGTTTTCACAATGATTGGCAGAGTGTTTGTGCATCTGAGATACACATTTCTACTGTTTTCCCTGTTTATGCATAAGTAAGCAGTGAGCAAACATGAGACTCATTGCTAAAATTATGATTGTTAGTATAGTGTGTATAAAATACACCTGCTGCTTAGCTGACTCCATGGCGGCAGGTGTAAATGCATTACCACATTCCTTTTTGACAGATGATACAGGGTTCAAATCCATGTGTTTGTAGTACTTTTAATAAGTAGTTATAATGTAATGAAATTTTACTTTAATCTGCCTTCACCATGTGCTACTGTATTTTGAGGAGGCACAGCATGTTTAAATATCACTGTGTGGAGGTAAGCGCACCAGACCAAATTATAGGTGTTAGAATGGGGGGCAAGCAGGGGGAAGAACAAAGGAAAGCACTATAGCAATGTGTAAGGGGGACGTAGGAAAGAACCATACCTATTAATTTCTTTAACAGCGTAAACTGAAAATATATACAGAATATTAGCTGAATTTGGACTGTCACCTCCACAAAGAGGGGTGACAACAGTGCAATTCTGTTGTATAGCCAACTGGACCAAATCAAGTGTGTCAAGAAGACACATGCAAAATGGAGAGCTATGTAAAGGATGATAATTTCTTGTAGGACAGGTGCCAGTTTTTTTTTTTTTTTTTTTTTTTTAACTTCAATAAGAGTGGAATGCTAGGTAAGTGACATAGGTATTTCTGCATCAGGTAAGTTAAGTAGGTGAGGAATCAAATGCAAAAATAGGACAAACAAAATAAGCCACAGGGATGGTGAGGGATACAAAAGTTTGGGTGACAATATGATTGGGGTGATGGAGGGGATAACACTAGCTCTTTGCCCATCAAACATGGAGACAGTGACAATCTAGTCCTCAACCAGACTGTCATCAATGTCACCTTATTCTGCTGGCTGCTAGAGTGCTTGACATCTTCTCCTCCTTTGGACCACGAGGGAGAGCAGCCTCTCCATCCAGTAGGCATGCACTAATGGTTCTGTGCACAACCCTATGCACCAACCCTGACATCTCCTGAAAGGTGATGATCCCACCTCTGCTAGTATTCCAGGAGAGTACCACAACACCAGCTGCCAGGGTAGTGCTACCTGAGGGCACAGATAGTACAGGAGCAGCAGAGACAGTACTGCCAGGTTGGATCTCAGATGTACTGGGCATAGGTGCTAGAGCTGGTGGAGTGGGGGCAGGCTGACCCACTGGGGGTTGGTCTACCTTACTGTGCTGTGAAGCATTTAGTGATTTGTTACAGACAGACATAGAGACATATTGATGACACATAAATAGAATAAAAAAGAGATAAGGGTTGGAGTGAGAGAAAAAAACATAAAATTAGTACCATCAATATCTCACATACAATGCATCATAACAATTATACAACTATTTTGTCTGAACTATTGTATTTAATATACATCCTAACAACAGAAAATTATAATTATGGATTGCTCAAAGTAATCCTTGCAATGTGCAGATATTGCACACATGCTTGGTCCAACTATATATATTAGAGTTGACAGCAAGGCATTCATGCCACGTGTATAGAATTTAATTTATTTAATATTAGTAAAGAAAATGCAGTATTGTATAGTTGTTACCCATGATATTTGAACCCACAACTTCTGACTGCAGTCTTATACTTGACTCTTAAAGTTGGTTTGTGCTACAAAAATAGGCATGCATGCTTGCTTTTACAGTTAGGATATGCATGCTCACTTTGCTACTACTGTATAGAAAACAAAAAATCTATCTAACTTTTTAAAGCTACAGTAATATTTCTCTTCTTCTGCATACATACCACTTGCTTCCCTCAGTCTCTCCAAATAATCAGCATGAGTCTGCTGATTCAACTCAATTTCAGGATTAGCTATAAATAGAAAACAAAAGAACAGAATACCATTATGCATACCAGTCTTGCCTATATTTATCTTTCTATGTATTCTAAATTATCATTATTAGCATACTTAACACAACTGTGGGATGTCACTGGTTTGAAACTCATTCAACCACTGGTTGAGCATATCTGTCATGTGTCTTTTTCAGTCATTGAAATGGTGCCTACACTGTTCTCCAGTGCTTGTGATGCCAGTCACACCAGATACAGCCTGGGCCAGTCTATTCCAAGCTTCAGACTTGTACTAGGAACCAGAATTATCCTCCTGCAGAAATATTTTGCTTTGTTGCATTACCAGGAGTCCAATAAATATCCTGGACTCCTGAACACCCCACCTCTGCACCTTAAAGTGGGCACCTTCCCCTCTAAACCCAGACATATCTAATCCCAAAAGTAGAGCAATGGAAAATAATGATTTCCCACCAATTTCTGTTATTGCATTTACTGGTAGTGTGCAAACCTGAGCAACAATGCCAAATGCCTTTGCATGATATTAAGCAGACAGCAACAGTGCCAGACAGGGAAGAAAGCATTTTTTGAAACTGGAATGTTAATCTGACATTAGTTTGAGGGGTGTCTGTTGTTGTGACTGTTAGGTGACTTAAGTTTGCAGACATGCACAGGGGGCATACGTTTCATGACCTGACACCTTTTTGGTTTGACTTTATATGCTGATAAAACTGATTTTTGCAATGTGGGATTCAAACCTATGCATAAGGGACAAAACATTTTCTTCCACAGCGATGATTTTCCATCTTTGCCACAGAAGATGTGCTTCTGAGACACACTCATGAATCATTCATAAATACAGATGAAAGCTTGAGGTGTTAACCATGTATGTGTATGTGACCTGACAAGGTCCTTGTATATAGATTAATTTGTGTATGTGTCTTATTTATGTGTGAAGGTTATCTAAGTCAAGATAGCAAAATTATACTTACAGAAGCATATTAGACAGTATACCCTCAGTCATAAAACATATGACAATTGTTTGTACATGGATTAATTTCAGATGTAGTGCACTGAGTGCTCACACAATCATTTATGTCTCTTGCTTTCAGAAATGCAGCCCTGTCTTATCTCTCTTTGTTTGTTGCTTATTATTGTCTTAGCTGACCAGTAATCTGAGAACTGCAGTCTGTAAGGCATTCTGTATAATTCTCCTTAACATGTGGAGGATATCAAATGGCAACAATATACAATTGTCAACAAATGAAGGGGCAGTTGGATGTTTCTGAACAGAAACTGTGAAATGTGCACTGCTTAGTAACATTTAAAACCATGATACAATTACTTCTACACTTTGTAAGTCTAATCTAGCTGATGGACCCATTGGAGGTAGGGAGTCTGAATTGCTGTTGTGTTTTCCTTCTCCCTACCAGTAATCATTCACAGTTGCAATCCATTAGCAACAACACTGAGGGAGTGCCTGTACTATGTTTACATCTGATACACGGAGACAGGTATTTGGGATTCAGTGATTCTAATAAGTATACACTTTATTTGCAGCTTCACTGTGCTCACAGCCTCAAATCTACACCATAAAAAATGGAACATGTAGCTAGGGAATCTGAAGGTGAGAAGACATGTTTATATGGATAACACAGAAGAAGATATTACTTTGGAATTTATCTGCACAGAAGACTATTATTACTTGCATTTTTCAGCTATATACTGCATGAAAAATCCATTAATATATATATATATATATATATATATATATATATATATATATATATACACATATACACATTAGCTATTGCAACTTTTATCTGTATGCATTTCTTAGAAGTGTACTGATGGCACAGGCATGTTTACCAGGGCATTTTACTTTCGCAGATGTACAGCCTTATTAACTGTCATAGCAAGTGCTAATCTTAAAAATGTTTTCTCTGTACTCTCTTCTGTTATTGCCATGAAATGTAAATGTCCTATGATGCCAATCACACAGGGGTGTTGGCCTTCTAAGATGGACCATACACACTTTTAGATGAGTTCTGGCCACAGGTAGACATGACTGGCAATAGCTTAAAATGGAATGCTCTGTGTTAAATCGTACACGTTTCAGGGACAGTTTATTTGATAGTACTTTTAGCATTTCACTGATGGTTTGTTAGCAAAATGTGTCATTGGCCCATTGTTTTTGGAGTGTGGGAGCAAAGCTGCATTTCTGTTATGGCACAAACAAGATTTTTGTTAGTGTTACTCTACTTATTTTGGATCCAACCTTGCTTTGTGTATGATTGTAATATGTTGCAACCACACAATTCCTTTTTTTTTATATTTCAGTATCTTGACTGCTTTAGGTTTCCCCAGTGGGTAATAGTGAAATGTTACCTTTTATGTGTTATATCTTAGCAGGTCTTTTATTTATGTGATACTTATGTGTATTATCCTTTGTTTTATGTTTTATGTCATCTAGGACTATGGCACCCAGACATCCCAATCCCCACAACCCTCCCCATCAGTGAACCTGAGAATGAAGTAATTGTCGAAGCATTTAGGTGACTTGCTGCCTTTCTGCTTGAGAGGGGACGTGGGGATATGTAGGCAGAATGCAACTTTGGTAGCAGATAGTTGCAGATGTGACTGCAGTAAGCAACCACAGCAGGACATATGATCAGGTGTGTCATAGGGCTACTGACATGAGTTAATCTGCACAGAGGAGAGCAGCTGCAGTGGCCTGTGAATAGATGGGCACAGAGGAGAGGCTACTACAGAGACACCACTAAAAGCAAATGAACAGTTCCAGTCCATTGCTAGGGTTTCAGACAGCTCACTGGAAAGTGCTTGTCATTGATGTTGGTGCTATTGTTTCAGAGAGGACCTGCCAGGTAAGCTTACCTATCTAAATTGTTAAATAGATCTTATATAGTAAAATATTGACAACAATACTTAATTTATGTTTAACCTTAAATTCATTTTTGGGGGGATATTTGTAGATTGATGCAGTTAACAACACATTCTGGTTGATTACACATGGACTTAGGATAGACTTTCATCCAAGATATTGTTAAAAGTATTGTTAATGGACATATAAAGGGCAAAGAGGTTTAACCCCTTGAGTTACTGTTAATTGTTATGATGATGTCCTTACCTTTTGTTGAACTTCTTCCAGGACCATCATCATAAGAAGCGTAGCATCATCTGCACATGGTAAGCCAAATATTTTTATGTCAGTACTGATTAGCAGTTCAAAGACATACTTATTTTATCTATATGTTTGATGTGGATGCCAGAACTGTTGTGTGTATTGCTGTACTGTTTGTAGTTGTGGTACCACTGTTAGTTTCTTAGCATATATTGCCTATATTAGTGTAAGTATTAATGTCTTTCCTGTGTATGTTGCTTATTATCACAGGTGATCCTGTCAGTGGAAGTGCAGAAATGTTGGCAGACTCTGATAATGGTGAGCAAACAGAAGCACAGTCAAGGGGTGCAGAGGTTGAATCTAACACTGAGGTTGACATTCAGTCATCCACTGTAATTTCACTGGATGTAGCCAGTAGGCCTATGACAAACCATTCCAGTGAGCCCTCAGATATTGGACAGGTGGAGGGTGATACACTCGATCAAGGAAGTGTGGTTAACTGCGGCTTCAGTGCCTGTTGACTCTGGCCATAGTCAAAGTGAGGGTGAGGTGCCACACAGGAGGGTTGTTGGGGAAGATTGGAGAGGGCCTGCTGTCCGTCCTCCACCTGATACAGGTGTCTTCTTGTGCCACTCAATGTATGTTTAGTGCCATCATGGAGATGCAGGCATGTTCCTATAGGTCCTACAGATAAATGCTTAGGGTTGTAGATGTCATACAGGTTCACATGCGTGACTGTTTTCACCATGTTGCCGATCAATGGATCAGATGAATGACAAGCTGGAATGGGCGGTGCATGTGAAGCAACATCTGCTGGGAGGGGGATAGCATCCATGTGGGTGTAGGTCAGCCACATCATCTGATGTTAGCCGATGTGGCCATACCCAACTCCTCCATCAATGGTTGAGGTGTCCACACCTAAATGTTGCAGGCCATGGGGTCATGGTCCTGGGCATCCTCATGAGGGGGTTCATCCAGCAGATATCAGTCACATTCAGGTAGCAGCAGTGCATTTAGACCATGGGCATGGGCATGCCAGTGCAACTCCTGGCAGAGCCAGTTCTCATGGTTGGGTACAAAAA
Source organism: Protopterus annectens (assembly GCF_019279795.1). Taxonomy (NCBI): domain Eukaryota; kingdom Metazoa; phylum Chordata; order Ceratodontiformes; family Protopteridae; genus Protopterus; species Protopterus annectens. Next base: position 1,745,521,752 of record NC_056725.1, read on the forward strand.
TAATGAACTGCCACCTCTACCATGCAGGGTTCACACCTGTCCAACATAGCTTGATGTAGAGATAGCACAGAGCTTGGCTGTGTTCCTGTAGACACTTACACACCCATTACATCTGGAGGACCCGTACAGATGCACACGCAACAGCTGCTTAGTTCAGCCATAAAGCTTAAAGCTCATTTTGTCTCACTGGCCATTTATTATTTTATCCGAATGACTGCCTGCTTCTCTTTCTTACTCACATACTCTCATTGACCTTTTGTGTTAGCCTAGGCTTCCTGCCACCCCCTCACACAACCTTGTTTTCTATCTTTTGTATTCAGGGATACATAACATTTGTGTCTGATGCTCGGGGTGCATAGCTGACTAAGTGCTTAGTATATCTGCATTTGTGATGTTGTTTTGTTAATTGTATTTTTGACATATTTTGGTCTTAGAAAGTTAGACAGTTCATAGAAACAAACTTTTTTTTTTTGCATCAATATTTTTAATAATCTTCTGATGGTTGTGAAGTCTGAAACTAAAATGTGTCTCATTACTTTCTAACTTCTCTCTTTAATGATTTTCTAGTACAAAGGTATGAGGCCAAACTGAGGACATTCAGTGACCATCAGTACTTTTGAGAGGTATGAATGTGTGTATATTTGATGCCTGAGGCCTACTACTTGATATAGGACATGTGTATTCACATAAGTCTCGGCTGTCACATGTTAAGGTCATTTCTGTACAAATCACTCACCTTTTACTTTCTTACATTTCCAAGTAACAACATGCAAGCATTCATATTATTACACAATACATTCTAGGTTCAACACTTACCTTGTAATTCCAGCAGTTGCAACAGTTTTAGTTATCGGCTGACTCTCCCTGATGCTAGCAGTACACAGCCATTACATGGATAGTTAAAGATTGTGAACATTGCCTGGCATCAGTGTTAATATATGCATGTGTGGGTCTATATTACCTTATTGAAAATTAATTTAATCGAACGGCACTTTACATCGAAATGTTGTTCATCGAGCTGTTTATAGTGAAATCACCGTACAGTGAAGATTGGAAAATTTGCTTTTTCCTCACTGTAGTGCGATCTCAGAGTTGGTATATATAATTAGCAGGGGGAGGGGGAGATGTAGCCCCCCACAAGAGCAAATTCAATAAATGACATTTTTGATGCAAGTGCCGTTCGATTAAATTATGTTTCAATTATGTAATATTGACCCATATGTGCATGGGATGAAGGTTTTAGCCCCTTAGGTGGTGAATGAGTGTGCTATGCTATGTGCTGCCTCTTAGCCAGCAGAAGGGCATATTGAGAACATTTACATCTGCCTACACCCACAGCAGCTGCTGGTTCCCCCTCTGACTCCTCACTTGCATGTGGCTGTGGCAACCTTGCCATTGGTGGTGGGATGTGTGCCCCTTCCCCTTGTTGATCCTGCTGAAGCAGCTTTCTCAGGATGGTGTTGTGTAGCACAGTACATACTGTGAATATTTCAGCACATGTCCGTGGATTGTATTGCAGGGCTCCCCCAGATATACCTAGGCACTGGAACGGTGACTACAGCAGCCCAAACAAGCTCTATGATATTTCTAGTTTGAGTGTGTGCCTCATTATGGCGTTCTTCAGCAGATGCATATGCATTTCTGACTGGCATCATTAGCCATGGTTCCAGTGCATAACCTGCATACCCCAGTAAATGACCCTGCGGTATATCACCTCTAGTGAACATCTGATACAGTTGGTAGGTGTGCCAGATATGTGAGTCATGGTAACTGCCTGGGTTGCCAGCGCACACACATTCAAGTTGATTCCCTTAGCATTACACATGACTTGGCAGTTAATAGAGTGGAAGCCCTTCCTATTTATGTAGAGCCTTCCCTGTTCCTCCAGGTGGTGCCTTAATTTCTATAGGTGTGCAGTCTACGATACCCACTACTTCAGGATAGTGTGCTACAGGGTATAATACCTGCATATTTGTGGCCTTGTCCTCAGGAGTATGGGGAAAATATATGTGGTCACTAGCATGTCGTAGCATAGCATTCAGGAATTGATGAAGGGTCCTGATTGCTGATGCCTGTGACAACCCGAGCATGTCCCCTGTTGGTCTCTGAAATTTACTTGTAGCTAAAATTCTAAGTGCTACACATACCTTTGTCTCCACTGGTATGGGTTCCCCTCGGGTTACCCTGGCTCTGAGTTGAGGATGACAGAGGTTGCAGACTTCCTGTAGCATGTCTCTATCCACCCTGTAGCACTCTGCAATTTCAACATCATGCAGATTGTGATAAGTTAAACGGGGTCTGATAACTCTTCTTCTTGGCCGTGGTCTATTAGCAGCAGCAGCAGCATAGACTTCAGCCAGTTGCACATATACATGAATTAAAGCAGCAGCAGCCCCTAACATTCTTTCTGTGTGTACACCTTTCCATGGCTGTATTCCAATAGGTTTTGGAATTCACAAAGAAAACCAGCACTGAGTCTACAAAGTTGCTTTACAGTTTGTTGAATCTTGGATTGGTTGATTAACATGCAATTCAGCTGCTTATGCTGTAATTAGCATGCCACAGTGTTCACCGTAGTTGTGCCGCTCTACACAGTGTGTAGAGCTGCATACTGAATACAAAACAGTGTGCTACTGTGCGTTGTGATGTGATGTGCACATGGTGTTAGAGGACTGTGTAGGGTTTATTGAAGTGTTATCTGTTTTATAAAGAAAGAGGAAATTCAAAAATCCACAGAACAGTAGAAAAAAAACACCAACAAAATAAATAGAACAAATTAATTCCACTGTTTGTCCAGCAGGTGTCAGTATTAACCAAGAAACATTCTGATACTGCTGTTCATTTGAGACAAGTAATACTACTGACCATATAATTTAATATTTCCGATTTTAAAGTGTGTATAACATATAGCCCCCACAAATCTGACTTTTTTAACATAGTCTGTGACCAATATCATGAAGTATGGACTGTGTTAAATAGCCTTAGTCCTTATGCTTCCCATTTGCCTATTATGATAATCCCAGAATGCGCACTCTAACTGAGGTGACTCTGATATTATTTTTAAACTTTCAACAGTTCATTTTCCATAAACCTTTGGACAGCCAGACCAGAAGCCATAAATACAGACATTTGTACTATATATTCTAAAATGTTTTAACAAATAAAATCGCTTGCTGTAACCACATAATGGTTTTGCAATGCTTTGCAGCTGCAAATATTGCATGACTTACATGAGAAGCATAATTCTGGTATATATTTGCCACTGTTAGTCCATCTCTCCATCCAGAGTTTAAGCCTGCTTAATGTTAGCAAGCCTTTTCAACTATTGTCTGAATGTGAAGTGCAATTCCTTTCCATCTGTCATTGCACTAGTGAAGTCACTCTTCATCACTTTCCAGATTCTGCACATTAGAGTTTCAATGATTCCTCATAGCTTTATTTACTCCGATTATAATATTAATCTCATCATAGCTTTTATTTATTCAGATTACAATATTAATCTCATCAGAAAAGCCGCGGTGGTGCAGCGGTAGCATTGTCACCTCACAGCAAGAAGTTTTCCCGTTCAATTCTCGGCTGGAGCGCCTTCTGTGTGGAGTCTGCATGTCCTCCCTGTGGTTGAGTGGCGTTCGAAAAGACATGTGTGAATGGGTGTGCCTTTGTTGAAGGTTGGGCATTGAGCTGGCACCATAAAAAAAAAAATCTACTGCCAATCATTAGCAGACCGGAATTCCGCTGTGGCGACCCCTAACCGGGAAAAGCCACAACAACATTAATCTCATCCCAGAATTTTTTTCCTGTCATAGATTCTAAACAGCTTCATGCTCTTCAGTTTAGTAATCTAATAGTAACTCCTGCATACCTTGTAATTTTTATATTTCACATAAAGTGTTCTTTAATTCAGTAGCCTGTACCAAGAAGGTCATTGCATCTATTTATTGCAACATCTTCTCACCTTTAGGAGGAGTGAGTAATGTATTCCTAGTCAGGTGCTTTACTCGGACACTGGTTCTTGCAGACACAGAATTTAAGGCATGTCTGGATTAGTTAGTTCTGCACACATCTGTGGAAGACTCCACACTGAAGACTCATATACTCCAAGGAGATGCTGTAGAGAGAGTCCTGAGAGAATAATTGATTCAGTACATAATAGATGGAGGACAGTGACAAAGCAGTTGTGAAACTGGCAGATCTGACTTCCTTAGTGAGTAAACTTATTTGCATGGATCCTGGACTGAAGCACTTGGTGTACCAAGTCATATATCATATGCTGATTATTATTAGCAGGATAAAAAAATGCAACATGAGGACCTTATAAGACAGATTTTATGAATTCTGTCCTAAAGTGTTTTTTTAAATAGCACTTCGGCTCAGGTAGAAAAGGGCATGTATCATGGTTTGTATAACCTTAGCAGATGGGTAATGGCAGTAGAGAGGTGCAGACAGGCTGGAATAACTTATGCAGGAATTTGGAAAATGCTGCAATACACTTCACAAGACTGGAGCTTGACCTCCTTGCTTGACCAAGCCCAGAAGCAGTTATTAATCCTTTCAACCTCCCACAACTTTCTCTGGAATAAACAGCAACTTCTTACAGATGGTTTGTGTCATTCCAACGCTCCCCACTTTGACAAAGGAGAATCATTTTGGCTTCAAACCAGGACAAGAAAGCCAAGACAAAATAAAATGCATGAACAGTCAAATCCACTCTGCTGAGACTTGCAATGTATGCAGAAAAGACATTTGAAAGGGTAGACTAGATCTTAGTATTTGTAACCCTCGACATTTTTCCTTAATGGCCACAAGGATGAAGAACTGATGAAACCCCTAACCTATATCTGAATAATTCTTCAAGATGAGGCTCAGAAGTGTTTTGATATAGCCCAACCCCACCTTGGCAGCTAACATGCATAACATGCATAGCCACATCATCGTGGAAGGACCACATTCCCTTCTACATGTACAGTTTACAACATAGACTACTGTGAACAGCTTGGCAAAGCCAAGCAGACACCCACATTCTGTGCTGCCTACCAGATGCTTGCCTTTGTTAGGTTCTGGTACAGCAGTGAACAGTTTGCGCCCTCCTCCAGAATGGTGAGCTGGTGTCAGAATTTCATGTCTGCCCTCCCCCTGGGCCCCAGCTGCTCCAGGGCCCAAGCTGCTACATCAACTAAGATAATCTAGGTCAAAGTTAGGGCTTTATTCCTGTACAATGTAGAGTCAGGCAATAACCCATGACAAACATGGCTTCTTAAATTTCTTCATTAAAATAATACAGAATATGCTTCACCTCCGTACAAATCATCAGAAAAACAGTCAGCGTTCTACTCACTTTATTTTATGTGGCAGAAATAACCTCTTTCATGCCCTCTTTTCTTAGATTTCATACATGAATACTAGGCTAGCTGCCCAGAAGGGTAATTTTAAGCCTAGCCAATACCCTGAGTTTAGAATCAAACTCTATACCTTGTATCTGCCAGGTAAAGACTTTAACCACTATGCCAAACTCACCCTTAGGGTTTTGCACAAGCAGTAAGGGAATCTCATAAAAGGATCATACTGCAACCCACCTGGTATATAAACAAACTCATTTTTCAGACTTTTTTAATTTAATTTGTATATTTGTTCATTTGTTTACCAAGAAAGTCCAACTGGGCATGGATCCCATTTTCAGTGGAGGCCCAGGGAGAAAAGCTCCACAAAGATTAGTACAGCAAATACACTAAGTACGATAGACATGTTAATAAAGTACAGTACAGAGTCAAAAAGTTAATAAGGTTCAGTTTCAAGGCCACGAAAGAAGTAAATGTACATATACTATAACGAGCACAGTGTGTTGCAATAAACAATACAGCTGAAAGGACATTTTGTTCAGTCGTTTGATTACCCCTCTCTGGGTCTATATTAGAACATAGAATATTTAACAGTTCAAATCACAAAAGGTCGACCTTTAGTGATCGAGCTGTTAAAACATTGAATGTTCACAAAAAAACCCAACAAAATAAAAAAAACTAAATGGTGTAGGCAGGGGGCCACCCCCCCTGCACCCCCCCAAACCCTCCGCTACTTAAATATACCAACTCCGAGACCGCACTACATTGAAGTAAATGGATATATCCATTTACGGAGATTTCCGTTTACTTGTTCGATGTTCTGCAGTTTCACTATTTTTGTGTCGACAATGTCAGGTTCGACATTGTTGGCTTTCGAAAATGTAATATAGAAACCCCCCCCCCTCAAGCACCAATCACAATACCAGTAGATTGCCAGGAACCCAGTATTACTGCTGCACAGGTTAAAACAGCACTGTCTAAGGCAAAGAATACAGCTTCTATGGGACCTGACAATATCCCTGGCTGTGTTCTACATTAACTACAGAGTGAACTGGCACCTCACCTGTGTGCCCTGTTCAATCACAGCCTCACCTCAGGCTTTGTCCCTACTGAATGCCACACTGCTACAGTTATCCCTTTCCACAAAGGAGGATCGACTACAGACCCTGGGAATTATCACCTAATTAGCCTGATGAGTCTGATAGGCAAAGCAGTGGAACATGTCATCATGGATCTAATAAACAAGGATATAGGGAATCTCCAAACTCTGGATCCTACACAGTTTGCTTTTGTGAAGGGTAGATCATGCCTGCTCAACTTGGTCGACTTCTTTGAGTCAGTCACAAGAGCTGTGGATGAAGGCAAGGTGGTTCATACAGCCTACCTTGATCTGGCCAAGGCCTTTGATACCATTCCCCACTCAGAAATCATAGGAAACACTCACTAAGCTAGGCATCAACCCCTATATCACAAGTTGGGTTGCAAACTGGCTCACAGATAGAACTCACAGTGTAAAAGTAGCTGACTCCAAGTCAGACTACTGACCAGTCACGAGTGGAGTCCGACAGGGTTCGGTCCTGGGTCCACTCCTGTTTGGTATCTACTTCTCTGAAGTCCAGGCCAACATGAAGGGACTCTGGCTGACAAAGTTTGCAGACGATTGCAAGTTGGGAGCTATTATTAACTCCTCAAGTGATGTTGACATTCTACAGAAAGGTCTCAATTATACCAACGACTGGTGTCAGAACCATGGCCTTAAGCTCAATGCCAAAAAATATGTCATCATCTCCCTTGGGAAAAACCCAGTTCCCTTGAATTACCACATTGATGGTAGTCCACTGAACACAGAAGAGATCTGGGACCACAGGTTGACAGCAACCTCTCTTTTGACCACCACATTGCCACTATGGTCAGAAAGTCCTTCTATGTGGCACATCTCATTACTAAGGGTTTTGTATCCAGGAAGAAAGAGGTCATTGTCTCCCTCTAGTCTTCCCTCATTAGGCCAATCATTGAGTACAGAGCCCCATTTGGCATGTACCTCACTAGACACCTACAACAACTGGAGAGGCCACAAAACTACCTCACAAAGAGGATTATAGGCCTTAAACACTTGTCCTTTATGGACAGACTCAAAAAAACTCTGTCTCATATCGCCTACTTAGAGGTGATCTCTGCTTGACTTACAAAGCCATGTCTGTCCCAACTCTGTTAGAAATGCTACATCTAAAGAAATCCCAATCCCTCCGCACCACACACTCCAGATACCTCAACCTCATTACCCACAATCAACAGAATATGCTGGAGAGACAGGTTCATAATCCAGAGACTGACCATGCTATGGAACAGACTTCCCATACATGTCAAGCAGAGCACCTCACTAGCCCTCTTCCAAGAGAAATCTTGATGAGTGAATGGGAAATAGAAAGTTCACCCTGGGGATCACTCCAGTGGCTCTACTTGACAGAGGCACTGGGAACTAAGGTCAGGTGGCACGATGCCAGGGTAATCCTATGGGCTAGGCTTGTAAAGGCTCCAGGGCCATTAGCCTAATACACACCTATGAACCTAGGAACATTCATCAGTGGCTAGTACAGTAAACACACATTGATTAAAAGTATAGATAGGAGTTGTTGCAAGCTTTCATAGAAGGTTAAAGTATGATATGATCTAATTAAGTGAAGCTACCCAGAGTCAGAACAATTACATAACCAAGAAATATGTAAATGAGACCAGAGGAGTTTTTTGGAATTATTTTTGTTTTCAGCGGTCCTAATATCTACGGAGATGGTATTCTGTGCCTTTCCAACAGAAATGGAAAACAAGGAGTCTCCAGAGCTATTGTTGCTTTTGCCTATGTCAGCCAGTGTTTTATTGGTGGATCTTAATAGGCATTTGTTAGAGTAGATATTAAGTAGATCTTGAAGAGCAGGAACGCTATCAAGATAATATAGAATTTGGTGGGCTAATTAAGCTGGTTATATGTGAGCAGATTGGATAATTTTAGCCAGGATAGTTGCTTGATTGCTATGCAGTGATGTGTCCTGAAGGGTGAGTCAGTACCAGACCTAGCTATTTTATTACAGCAGGTGATTAGCTTTTTTAATTTTTAGGTTGATGAGTATGGAGGAGGTATAGAGGAGCGTGGATAGTAGGTGGGTTCTTGAGATAGTGGCTTCACTGTCATCTGTGAGGCACTTTTTGCATCTATATAGGGGTCCCAGTTTTTATGGACTTTCTTTATTGTCTGTGCAATGTGCATATCAAATTTCATGTTGTGATCCATGATAATCCCTAGAAGTTCGGTGTGTTGGACAGGTGTGATAGGGGTATTATTAGCTGAGAATATTGTGAATGTTGGTATGGGGTCTAAGGCTCTAGTGGGATAGACTATCATTAACTGTGTTTTATTGGGGTTAAATACTAGTTGAAAGTTGGTTAACCAGGTTTCAACAGCAGTCAAATTAATTATTATTTGCTGACCAGGTTAATGCCACTAGGCCAAAGTTCTTTTCATGAGAGACATGAGATGGTATTTATACCAACTAGTGATAATTTGGCCAAGGCATTGGGAAACTTCATTTACCCTTTTTTGAAAAGTGTCATGGATCTTTTACATCCACCTGAGCTACCACCAAGAACTGCACAGTCAGTTATGCAGCACCCCCCTTATTTTGCATTGCAGTGTCAGTATTGGAACCTACAGCTTTCTGATCGTACAGTGTGAAATGTAAGTGTACTACTTGTTGAGTCAGTAACACTGATTTGTTTATCTATACCACACACTTGGAGGTAAATTTGATAACTTTCTTTCTGGTCTTTTGCAGAATTCAAGGTTCCCCATGTTTAAAATTTTAATGCCAATTATGCTAATATGTTGGAGAGCAACTATTCCCTAATCAGATCTCACAATAAACCGGGAAAGAATAGTGGCCACATATACAGGAGTCCACACCTTCACTTCTTTGCAGAACACATTTTATATTTCCTATTGATTGCAGAATAGTAAGGTATTTAACTCCTGCCAACTTGATCAATATTAAATCATGATTCACTGCAACAGATACAGAGAGATAAAATATCACATTGCCTGTTTTCATCAATATAGTACACGCATACCTCTCAACTATCCAGATTTTCCCTGAATGTCCGCATTTTTGCCTCATATGTTTGTTCCTCATAAAATCTTTGGTTTTCTGACAAAATCACTGAAGACAGAAGTTACTAAAATAATGACATATATTTGAGTTTCAGATGTTGCATCCTTCAGAAAATGCATGCTGACACAAATCCTGTTATTTTAGCATGTTTCTAAGTTTATAAGGGCAATATTTGAATTCTGTCCCTATTTTTTGACTTTATTCTTCCCATTATTTGTCCAGAGGTATGAGTACACGTCACTGCATCTACTCACTCTCTCTCCCCTGCAGCCAATATAAATACATTGTACCTCCCACAAAAGGAGACTCCCAAAACACTTTCATTATATTTACTATGAAGTATGTGTCAGTAGCTCGGTTTAATGTCATTCCACCATGTGCACTCAGTTTGCCAACATGACAATTCAGCATCTAGGACTATTACTCCACTGTATGTTTAGTTCAGAATTAACAATTTATTTATCTATTTATGTATTTTAATGAAACAATAGAAAGAAACAGAATGGCTTAATTTAGCAAGGTTCCCCTTGAACTTGGAATTGTATTTTATGGCAGTTGGTAGGATTCAAAGGTTACGTAACAGGCTTTAATTACTTAGAAAGATTGATGACTACTGCACAGGAAACCCACCTGCATGAAAAGTATTAGTTTCCTACTTGGGACTTGGATGGAAGGCAGACATACAGCAGCTGTTTTGTTCCTCAGTGGCATCCCTTAAAATCTTAAGAAATGTTGTTACCAACTATGTTTTTGGAAGGAAAGTTAACTTTGTTTATATGACTGAATATTTTATCTTATCATTAGAGTCTCAGCCTTTGAGCAATGCATAAGAATCAGAGTAATTTTAGTTTATCAGTGAGCAAAAGGTGATGATACTTTTGCCAGACCTGGTCACCATAATATCCACAATATCTAAGTGTTTACAAACAAATAACTGCATGTGGGCTACTTTGTAGACTCTCAAAAGAGCAAATACCAGTTATTAACAGTCTTTTTATTTTAGTGAAAATGGTCAGAATGTTTTCTAAGTAAAGGTGATTATTTCTAGAGCATATATGGTATTATAGGAAGTTGGAGTTGACCCTTTTATTTTGCTATAACACAAATTAAGGAAAGCCTGCTTACCTTATTCACAAATAAGTTCAACAATACAAATATTATTTGCACCAGGACAGAGTACATAATTTCACATCATCTCAGTACAGACACTTTGTCTGGCATTGCTTTGGCAATCACTTTTGACAGTAATGTTTCCAGAATATTCTCCCTTATATCAACAAGATGGTAACTGGATGCACATTTTTGTCATAGGGGTGTTGCTATCCTTGCCCCCAGAAATGTAATTTTTAATTGGCCAGGATGATTACCTCTAATGATACAATTATTTTATATGGAACTCAATGGTGAGGTGGTAATACAAAGGCACAAAGAACAACTTCTCTGTGGTATAGTAAATGTTATCAAAGAAACCGGATACATAATAGTGGAGAAACATACAACTCTGCATAAAAGGCAGCTTTTCCTAAGTGGATTACATAAAATAGAACCCTCTTTGAACTACCTCAGCTGCAGTACTTGATTCTCAGAACCTGAAACTTGTGTGACTTTATTACATTTTTATCACTACAGATATGTTCATGTGTGTGTGTGTGTGTGTGTGTGTGTGTGTGTGTGTGTGTGTGTGTGTGTGTGTGTGTGTGTGTGTGTGTGTGTGTGTGTGTATATATATATATATATATATATATATATATATATATATATATATATATATATATATATATATGGATCTAGGACTTTTGATCGAAAGATCAAAAGTCTGGATCCATAATTACCGAACATACTTTACTGAAAGCGCTTTCACCGAAAAAGGGCTTTCATTAAAGTATTTAAAAAAAAAAAAAAAAAAAAAACAACACATTAAACCTACTGCTATGCAGGGGGGCAAGCCCCTCCGTACCCCCCACACCCCCCCTACTTTAATATTCTTACTCCGAGGTCGCACTACAGTGGGGAAATGGGAATTTTCCCTTATCCACACCGTAGTACGAATGGCACAACAAGCATACTTATCTGAAAGTGCTGCTTCGGTGAACAGCACTTTCGGTTAAGTATGCTCAGTGATCCGGCACAACAAGCATACTTATCTGAACACTTTCGGTTAAGCATGCTCGGTGATTTCTGTTTCGGTGGAAAGTGCAGTCGGGGATCTGTATGGATCCCATTTATATATATATATATATATATATATATATATATATATATATATATATATAAATATTTATACCTGGCTTATGTGAAATAGACCCTTATGACACATCTTGGGTCATGCTTACTTGAGAGTTTGGAATGATGAACTGGGGAGATGAGAAGAGTTCCCATTGAAATAAGAACTACCTGTCATTTAATCTAATTGTTTAGCTGTTCAGATTTAATGTAATTACCTCCTACTGTCTGAGTGAAGGCACTGGCAGTTTCTTTCTACCATCACCACTTTAGCATTTTGTGTTTACTTTACATAACTTTTGATGTATAAACAGATACTTTTCCCCACCCAAATTCCAAATTGCTCATACTATCCCTTCAGCATCCAGAGATAACTGATGTGTTTATGTTTTTTCCTTCCTTAATACATACACTTAAAGCAGTCACTCTCTCACATGTTAAAAAAAATTACCATGTGACACATCACCCTAACATTTACATGAAAGGGTATATGTGAACTGACAGGTGAATTTAGGTATATAGTTAATATGTTTAATAATGGGGGGGACTGCTGAAGGACTTGGTAGCAGCATAATTTGAGAGCTCTGCAGCTTGGATGTCAGTTCTAAAGAAAACCTGTTGTTTACTACAATTTGTTCTTAACTCAGATAATGTTCTGTTTAAATAACAGTTTAAATGCTCATTTAAATAACAGTTTGACAAGTCAATCAGCTTATTGAATACCTGAGAATGCAATAATGGCTTAACTTGTTCGCCTCATGGATTATCACTATGATGGATGCCTTGCAATTCTCTGAGAAGCTAGATGTATTCATAAACTTAGTTTCTCAAATCCTAGCTGACACCAAGAATTTTAAAACACTAGTGGTTAGCAATAAAGAGGAACTGGAGTGACTGCAGCCAAAATCAGCTTTTTAGAGTCTAAGATCATGGCCAATTCTAACTGCATACAACCAATGCAACTGAACTGCAAAGGACACTTAAGAATCTTTTTCAGAAGGTCTATAGCCTTGAAAACAGCACCCCAATAACCTTCAACTGGTAGGTCTAAAGGGGATGCTTGACATCAAAAACCTTTTAAATTATCTTCATGACAAGCTAACTAGCATTGCCAGGTTACACCATACAGTTATAATTGAACAGGCTTACAGGGCTTTGAAACCCTTCCTGAAAACGAACCATCACTATAGACAAATTATACTCAAACTACTACCATGCAGATAAAGTGGTACTAGAAGAAAAGTTGAAAGAAGAGAATTAATTCTTATTTGATGGTTGCAAACTGTCTTTTCCAAGATTTTTCACTGGAAACTGCTGCAAAGAGGAAATCATTTGCAATGGTACGTTCCTTGTGCTATAAAAATGAAATATTAACAGCATTTCTTTATCAATCAAGTGAATATAATTTTGAAAACCCAGAAACTCCCCTGGAGGTTTTGAAGGAAGTCCTGTTTCTTTGATGAAACTGGACTGCAACAGAGAACCACCAGTGGATGTAGATGACTCCCCAGCACCTACTCAGCATAAAGAACAAAACACCTTACAGCTGCTTATGGCCAACATGGTTCTGATAAAAACTGACTCAGTGGGAACAAAACAAAACAAACCCAAACCTCCAAGGAAACCAACATGAATAGAGCATTGTTATGTTCATTGCTTTTCCAGGTCATCCCAGTTCGGCTATGTCAGTAAGCAAAAGAGAAGCCATGAGGTACTGAGATTCAGTATCCCTAGGGTAAGAATGGCATTAGAAAAACTGATTAATGGGACTCTTGATTTGCCTGTTTTACTTCTAACTAAGTAGTCTGTATATGCTTATTTTTTTCTTTTAATTAGTTATGTAACTGCATTCTAATGATGTTATTTTCTTTATTGATAAATGCTAGAGGTTTGACCTCAAAAACAAACAGGAACATTCTTAAGCAACTTGTAAAAAAACACACATAAGCCTAAGCCAAATGTATTGCTTTTACAAGAACTGAAAATTGCAAGGAAGCATAACCGATGGAAATGTTGGAACCTGCTGGAGTGAGTCCTGAAACAAGGAAACTGAATGGCCAAAAAATGGACTTACATATTCTAAGTCCAAGATGGCCATTTCTTGGGGGTGCAGGGTGGGATTGCTCTTCAAAAAAAAGAAAGAAAAAAAAGTTTAAAGGAGAAGAGTTATCTTTGAGATTCACTCTTTTTCCAGGATTTTTGTTTTTGTTTTTTTCCAGCTTGCTGGCACTATGCATTTCAAATGCTTGCATTTCAGTAGGGAGCTGTTTATTTTTCCTTTATGGGTAAGCCATGGGCATTTTTCTTATCTTCACAATCTAAGGCTGGAGTAGAGCATATGTTAGTGAAAAATTGGGAAGGAAGATTAAAGACAGTCTAGTTGACAAGTAAGGATGCTGGGTTATGGTCAAAGCTAATAACAGGAACACTTTGCAATGACCTAACATTGATGCTATGGACTATTTAAGAGGCCTTTTCCACGTCCACCCTTCCAGAAAGTCTGAATCTGCACTTTTTCTTTGGCAACACATAGTTTCAGGCAAATGGGTACTGAGGATCATTCATCAATGTTACAGGTGACAGTGAGAGGAAAGTCTTCCTTTCCATGAGGTTATTCCTCATCCTCCAGACCAGACTCTTCTATATCCACCTGCTCTCCATCACATATTGCAGGGAGTGATATAATCTGTACCTCCTTCCCATGTAGGGTAAGGTTTTTATTCAAGATGGTTTCTAGTGCCAAACAAAGAAAATGCTTGGATGTCAGTTCAGGATCTTTCTTTCCTAAACCTGTTTGTGATAGTGCCCAGGTTCAAAATGATATAACTTTGTGACTGGGTACTTTTCTTCTTTTGGGTTTCCTGGCAACACTAGATTTCGAAAATGCTTATCTTCACATCCCTATTCATTGCACCAGATACAACTTTGTCCAGTCTATTCCAAGCTTCAGACTTGTACTAGGAGCCAGAATAGTCCCCCTGAAGAAATCTTTGGCTTTGGTGCATTACCAGGAGTCCAATAAATATCCTGAACTCCTAAACACCCCGCCTCTGCACCTTAATGTGGGCACCTTCCCCTCTAAAGCCAAATATGTCTAATCCCAAAAGTAGAGCAATGTCAAATAATGATTTCCCACCAATTTCTGTTATTGCATTTACTGGCAATGTGCAAACCCGAGCAACAATGCCAACCGCATTTGCATGATATTAAGCAGACAGCAACAGTGCCAGAAAAGTAGGAAAGCAATTTTTGAAAATGGAATGTTAATCTGACACTGGACATTAGTTTGAGGGGTGTCTGCTGTTGTAAATGTTAGGTGACTTACTTTTCAGACATGCACAGGGGCCATAAATTTTATGACCTGACACATTTTTGGTTTAACTTTAAACACTGATAAAACTGATATTTGCAATGCGGGAGTAAAAACCTATGCATAAGAGACAAAACATGTTCTTCCACAGAGAAGATTTTCCATCTTTGCCACATAAGAAGTGCTTCTCAGACACACTCATGAATGATTCATAAATACAGATAAAAGTTTGAGGTGTTAACCATGTATGTGTATGTGACCTGACAAGGTCTTTGTATATAGATTAATTTGTGTATGTGTCCTATTTAAATGTGAAGGCTATCTAAGTCAAGATAGCAGAATTATACTTATAGAAACATAGTAGAAAGTATACCCTCAGTCATAAAACATATGACAGTTGTTTGTACATGTATTAATTTCAGAAGTAGTGCACTGAGTGCTCACACAATCATTTATGTCTCTTGCTTTCAGACATGCAGCTCTGTCTTATTTCTATTTGTTTGTTGCTTATTCTTATCTTAGCTGACCAGTAATATGAGAAATGCAGTCTGTAAGGCATTCTGTATCATTCTCCTTAAAATGTGTGAGGATATCAAACGGCAATAATATACAATTGTAAACAAATGAAGGGGAATTTTGGTGTTACTGAACAGAAACTGTGAAATGTGCACTGCTTAGTTACATTTAAAACCGTGATACAATCACTTCTACTCTTTGTAAGTCTAATCTGGCTGATGGACCCACTGGAGGTAGGGAGTCTGAATTGCTGTTATGTTTTCCTTCTACCTACCAGTAATCATAAACAGTTGCAATCCATTAGCAACAAACACCGATGGAGTGCCTGTACTATATTTACATGTGCTACATGGAGGCAAGTATTTGGGATTCAGCGATTCTAATAAGTTCACACATGATCTGTGTATTCACCATGCTCACAGCCCTGAATCTTCATCATAAAAAGGGAACAGTGTAGCTAGGGAACCTGAAAGTGAGGAGACTTATTTATGTGGATAACACAGAAGAATATATTACTTTGGAATTTATCTGCACAGAAGATTACTAACATTGATAAGGTATGCTTGCATTTTTCAGCTATATACTGCATATGTTGAAATGTCAGTAAGAAAAATCTGTTTATATATATATATATATATATATATATATATATATATATATATATATATATTTTTTTTTTAATTTTACATTTGTTGACCAGGACAGTCCAACTGGATATATGTCCCTTTTCAATGAAGGCCCAGGGAGAAAAGCTCCAAGATAATAATGCACATTAAACATTTAGTAAATGCTAGTTTCAAGCAGATTACAGTCATGGTGTCCCGGGCTGCGTCCTACATGAACTCCAAGAAGAGCTAAACCCAAACATAAAACTACTGTTCAATCTCAGCCTTACTACAGGATATGTGCCCAAAGAGTGGCGTACAGCAACAGTGGTCCCTCTCCATAAAGGTGGTGCCTCAACAGATCCTGGAAACTATCGCCCCATAAGCCTGACTAGCTTGGTCTGCAAAGCTATGGAAAGGATCATCATGGACCTCATAAATAAAGATATTGGGGACCTACAAACACTGGATCCTACCCAGTTCGGCTTTGTTAAGGGCAGATCCTGCCTCTTAAACCTGGTTAATTTCTTTGAAACAGTCACCAAGGCCATTGACGAGGGGAAGGTGGTCCACAGCCTACCTGGACCTCGCAAAAGCCTTCGATACAATACCCCACTCGGGCATTATATTTAAGCTCACCAGCTTAAATATAAACCCCTATGTCACTAGATGGATTGCAAACTGGCTCAAGGACAGAACCCACATGGTTAGAATTGCTGGAGCCATGTCAGACTCCAAACCAGTTACAAGTGGTGTCCCACAAGGCTCAGTCCTGGGACCTCTCTTGTTCGGTATATATTTCTCGGAGGTACAGGCCAACACGGAAGGACTGTGGCTGACCAAGTTCGCGGATGACTGCAAACTGGGCGCCATAATCGACTCTCCAGCCGACACAAGCATCCTCCAAAAGGGCCTCATAGAAACAGACAACTGGTGCCAGAGCCATGGCCTCAAGCTAAACGCCAAAAAGTGTATAGTCATCCCCTTTGGCAAAAACAAAGTGCCCACAAATTACCACATAGGTGGTAATCCATTAAGTACAGAAGAAGTAATTAGGGACCTGGGGACCCAAGTTGATAGCAATCTCTCATTTGACAACCACGTGGCCAAAGTGGTTAAAAACATTTTATATAGCCCACCTAATCATGAAGGGATTCACATCTAGATCAGGGGAGGTCATCGTGCCTCTTTACTCATCCCTCATCAGGCCCATAATTGAGTACAATGCCCCTTTTGGGATGTACCTTACCAGACACCTGCAGCAACTGGAAAGACCCCAAAAGTACCTCACCAAGAGGATCAAAGGGCTCAAACAGATGCCATATGCTGCCCGGTTAAAGAAACTCCAGCTCTACTCAGTGGCATACCGCCTGTTCATTGGCGATCTGTGCCTGACGTATAAAGCCATGTCCAACCTGGAATTAATGGACATGCTGCACCTCAGAAAATCCAAATCCCATCGAGCTACGCGCTCGAGAGACTTGAACCTCAGCACTGAAATAAATAGGACATGCTGGAGGGACAGATTCATAACCCAGAGGCTCCCTTCACTCTGGAATAAAATCCCAGTCCAGGTTAGGCAGAGTCCCTCATTGACTCTCTTCAAGAGGAATCTTGATGAGTGGATGGGAGATCATAGGTTTACCCCGGGTATCACTTCTGTGTCACTGTTAGACAGAGGCACAGTATACTAACCTCGAAAAAGGGCATAGCAAAATAAATTTAAAATGGGTGGCGAAAGCCAAACACATTCTGGCTAGGCTTATAAATGCCCTAGGGCAGATAGCCTAGTATGAACCTATGAACCTATGAACCTATAAGCAATACCAGCATTTAGTACATATAGTACTAACTAATTATAAAACACTTTACAAAACATAACATTATTTTCAAAGTTATACATACATAACATTACATTCAGGTTTAAGACACATTGAGCAGCAGTTATACAATTGACCCTTCCTGAAACGGTGTGGTTGAAAAAAAGTTAGAAGTAGTTGAAGGTAAGGCACCAAAGTAATAGAGAGGTCACTAGTCGTGGTTAGTGCAAGGACATAACCAATGAGTTTTGAAGTATTTCTTGAGTTTGTTTTGAATCGAGTTAGTGAGGGTTATACGGTCAAGTCAGCTGGAAGTCTGTTCCATGTTTTTCCAACAGAGTTAGCAAACAGAGAGTCCCCAGCTGAGTAGTTGGATTTGTATGTTTGAACTAGTAGTCTAGTGGATGATCGCAGTGGCCAGGTGCTGATGTAGGGGCTGATAATATTTTTTAGTGCAGGTGTATTTTCTGGTTGGTAAAGGAATTTATGTGCCACTATTAGCTGATTGAATATATCTATATATACATATACACACACACACACACACACACACACACACACACACACACACACACACACATTAGTAAATGCTACTTTTTTATCTGTATACATTTCTTAGAATTGTACTGATGGCACAGGCATGTTTATCAGGGCATTTCACTTTTCCAGATGCACAGCCACTGTAACTGTCATTACAAGTGCTAATCTTAAAACTGTTTTTCTCTGTACACTCTTCTCTTGTTATTTACATGAAATGTAAATTTCCTATGTTGCCAATAACACAGGTGTGTTAGCCTTCTAGGATGGACCATACACACTTTTAGGTGAGTACTGGCCACAGGTAGACTTAACTGGCAATAGCTCAAAATGGAATGTTCTGTGTTAAATCTGTACACGTTTCAGGGACAGTTTATTTGATAGCTCTTTTAGCATTTCACTGATGGTTTGTTAGCAAAATGTGTCATAGGCCCATTGTTTTGGGAGTGGGGGAGCAAAGCTGCATTTCTGTTTTGGCACAGACAAGACTTTGGTTAGTGTTACTCTCCTTATTTTGGATCCAACCTTGCTTTGTGTATGATTGTAATATGTTGCAACCACGCAATTCCTTTTTTTATGTTTCAGTATCTTGACTGTTTTATGTTTCTCCAGTGGGTAATTAGTGAAATGCTATCTTTTATGTGGTATATCTTAACAGGTTTTTTATTTATGCGATACGTATGTGTAATTATCCTTTGTTTGTGTTTTATGTCATTGAGGCTTATGGCACCCAGGCATCCCAATCCCCAAAAAACCTCCCATTCAGTGAACCTGAGAATTAAGCAATTGTCGAAGCATTTAGGCGACATGGTGCCTTTCTGCTTGACAGGGGACATGGGGATATGTCAGGCAGAATGCAAATTTGGTAGCAGATAGTTGCAGATGTGACTGCAGTAAGCAGCCACAGCAGGAAATATGATCAGGTGTACCACAGGGCTACTGATATGAGTTAATCTGCATGGAGGAGAGCAGCTGCAGTGGTCTGTAAACAGATGGGCACCAAGGGGAGACTACTACAGAGCCACCACTAACAGCAAATGAACAGTTCCTGTCCATTGTCACGGATCTAGACAGCTCACTGGAAGGTGCTTGTCATTGATGTTGGTGCTAGTGTTTCAGAGAGGACCTGCCAGGTAGGCTTACCTATCTCAATTGTTAAATACATATTGTATAGTAAAATATTGACAGCAATACTTAATTTATGTTTAACATTAAATTCATTTTTGTGGATATTTGTAAATTGATACAGTTAACAGCACATTCTGGTTGATTACACATGTGCTTAGGATGGACTTTCATCCAAGATCTTGTTAAAAGTATCGTTAATGGACATATAAAGGATAAAAAGTTTTATCCCCGTGTTACTGTTAATTGTGATGATGGTGTCCTTATCTTTTGCTTAACTTCTTCCAGGACCATCATCCATACGAAGCGTAGCATCATCTGCACATGGTAAGCAAAATATTTTTATGTAAGTACTGATTAGCAGTTCAAAGACATACTTATTTTATCTTTGTGTGATGTGGGTGCCTGAACTGTTGTGTGTATTGCTGTACTGTCTGTAGTGGTGGCACCAATGTTAGTTTGTTAGTATATATTGACTATAGTGGTGTAGGTATTAATGTCTGTGTTTGTTGCTTATTATCACAGGTGATCCTGTCATTGGAAGTGCGGGAGTATCGGCAGTCTCTGATAATGATGGCGGGCAAACAAGAGACACATTCAGGCGATGAAGAGGTTGAATCTGACACTGAGATTGGCATTCAGCCATCCACTGTAATTTCACTGGACATAGCCAGTAAGCCTATGCCAAACCATTCCAGTGAGCCCTCAGCTATTGGACAGTTGGAGGGTGATACACTCGATCAGGGAAGTGTGGTTAACTGTGCCTTTAGTGCCTGTTGACTCTGGCCATAGCCAAAGTGAGGGTGAGGTGCCACACAGGAGGGTTGTTAGGGGTGCTTGGAGGTGACCTGCTGTCCATCCTCCACCTGATACATGTGTGTCTTCCTCTGCCACTCGACATATCTTTAGTGTCATCATGGAGATGCAGGCATGTTCCTATAGGTCCTCAAGACAAATGCTTAAGGTTGCAGATGTCATACTGGTCAATGGGTGACTGCCTCTACCATGTTACCAATCAAAGGATCAGATGAATGGCAAGTTGGAATGTACGGTGCCTGTGAAGAAACATCTGCTGGGAGGGGGACAGCATCCACGTGAGTGTAGGTCAGCCACATCATCTGATGTTAGCCCATGTGGCTATACCCAACTGCTCCATCAATGGTTGAGGTGTCCACACCTAAATGTGGCAGGCCATGGATTCATGGTCCTGGGCATCCTCATGAGGAGAGCTCATCCAGCAGATATCAGTCACATTCAGTTACCAACAGTGCATCTGACCATGGGCATGGACGCGCCAGTGCAACTCCTGACAGAGCCAGTTCTTGTGGTTGGGTACGAAAATGATGGACTGCCACCTCTACCATGCGTGGATCACACCTGTCTAACATACCTTGATGTAGAGATAGCACAGAGCTTGGTTGCATTTCTGCAGATACTTACACACCAATTTCACCTGGAGGACCCATACAGATACACACACAACAGTTACATAGTTCAGCCATGAAGCTTAAAGCTCATTTTGTCTTACTCGCCATTTATTATTTTATCCGAATAACTGCCTGCTTCTCTTTCTTACTCACATGCTCTCATTGACCTTTTGTGTCAATCTAGGCTTCCTGCCTCCCCCTCACACAACCTTGTTTTCTATCTTTTGTATTCAGGGATACATAACATTTGTGTCTGATGCTCAGGGTGCATAGTTGACAAAGTGCTTAGTATATCTGCATTTGTGATGTTTTGCTAATTGTACTTTTGACATATTTTGTCAAGACAGTTCCTAGAAACAAACATTTTTTTGCATCAGTATTTTTAGTCTTCTGACAGTTGTGAAGTCTGAAACTAAAATGTGTCTCATTACTTTCTAACTTCTCTCTTTAATGATTTTCTAGTACAAAAGTATGATTCCAAACTGAGGACATTCAGTGACCATCAGTACTTTTGAGAGGTATGAATGTGTGTATCTTTGATACCTGAGGCCTGCTACTTAATATAGGACATGTGTATTCACATAAGTCTCTGCTGTCACATGTTAAGGTCATTTCTGTACAAATCACTCACCTTTTACTTGCTTACATTTCCAAGTAACAACATGCAAGCATTCATATTATTACACAATACCTCCTAGGCTTAACACTTACCTTATAAATCTAGCAGTTGCAACAGTTTTAGTTAAGGGCTAACTCTGCCTGATGCTAGAAGTACACTGCCAGTACATGGGTGGGTAAAGGTTGTGAGCATTGCCTGGCATCTGTGTTAGTAGGTGTATGTGCAGGTCTATATTACCTTATCGAAAATTAATTTAATCGATTGGCACTTTACATTGAAATGCCATTCATCGAGCTGTTTATAGTGAGATCGCCGTACAGTGAAGATTGGAAAATTTGTTCTTTCCTCACTGTAGTGCGATCTCGGAGTTGGTATATAAAATTAGTGGGGGGTGTGGGAGGTGCAGCCCCCAACGAGAGTGAATTCGATAAACAGTATTTTCGATGCAAGTGCTGTTCGATTAAATTATTTATTTATTTATGTATTTATTTTATTTTACATTTGTTGACCGGTATAGTTTGACTGAATGCATGTCCATTTTCAGCGGAGGCCCGGGGAGAAAATCTCCAATGGTAAGCAGATACAGCATTACATAATACCAGCATTACATATTATAAACAGACTATTTACGAGATTACATAAGCAAGCAAGTTAAACAAGTTCCACAGGTTAGAGTTAATCCTGAGCGCAAGTCAGGATTAAATTAAATTACACAGTAAACTGGTTAACAGATTTTTACACATTCTAGAGAGAGTTAGCCAGGCTTGATACATTGAAATAGCCAGTTAAGAGACAAATGTTGTTTGCGTCTAGTTTTAAATTGACCTAAGGTGGAAAGTAAGGTAATATCAGCTGGAAGAGAGTTCCAGGATCTACTTACAGAGTTTGCAAAGAGAGAGTCACTAGCTGCGTTATTAATTTTGCTAGTCTGAATTAGTAGTTTGTTAGAGGATCAAAGCGGTCTAGGATTGTTATAGGGGGTGATAATATTTTTAAGTGCAGGAGTATTATCCGGATTATAGAGGATTTTATAGGCCATATTCAGTTGGTTATACTGGATTAGGCTGGGTAGTTCAAGCCACCCAAGCTGATTTAGATTGATGCAATGATGTGTCCTAAAAGGCAGCCCAGTGACAAACCTGGCAATGTGGTTGTAGCAAATTGAGAGTTTGTTAAGGACAGTCTTGTTTAAATTCAAGAGTAGAGGGGATGCATACAGAAGGGTTGAAAGAAGGTGAGAGAGAGCTATGGCAGTTTTAGCTGGAGGGGTTAGGAAGGCTTTTATTCTGCAAAGTGACCCTAGTTTTTTATTGATGGTTTTGATAGTTAGGTTAACATGTAGGTCGAATTTTAGATTATTGTCTGTGATGACACCTAATAGTTTTGTAGAGGGGTCAGTGGAGATTATTGTGCCATCATTTGAACTTATGGTAAAGGTGAAAGTGGTAGACCTACGTGTTGGTGAAAATAACAGCATTTTAGTTTTTTTGGGATTTAGGATCAGACGACGTTCAGAAAGCCAGTTTTCTATTGTATTAAAGGTGGTCTGGGTAGCTGACCATAACTCTATTGGAGATGTGGCTGAGCAAATCAGAGTAGAGTCATCAGCATATTGGATACAGCTGACTTTTGGGATGACAGTATAAAGGTCGTTAATGAAGATGGAGAACAGCAAGGGCCCTAGTATAGAGCCTTGTGGTATTCCAAGAGTGTTAGGTAGAAGGTTAGAGAGTTTGTTCTGCCAGAGGACAGCTTGCTGTCGACCATTCAGGTAGGACCTGAAACCACTGAAGGGCTCTAGTATCTAGACAGAATGTTTGCAGGGTGTGAATTAAAAGTTGGTGATCAACCATATTGAATGCCTTGGAAATATCCAAGAAGAGAGCTGAGGATATATAATTATTGTTGCAATTATGGTTTATGGTGTTGGTAAAGGCTAGGTGGGCTGAAGTAGTGCTGTGATGAGGACGGAAGCCATGCTGAGTGTCTGCCATAAGGTGATTCTGGATTAGGTGGTGCATGAGTTGTCTATGAATACATTTTTCCATAATCTTTGCAAGTGGAGAGAGTATAGCTATTGGCCTATAATTGGAGACTTCAGTAGAGCTGCCTCCTTTGTAAAGTGGGATTACATAGGATATTTTCCAGATGGTGGGAATTTTAGCTTCTACTATGGTTCGATTGATTAGTATTGAGACGGGGTAAGCAATAGCATCAGCTGATTTTTGTAGGTACTCGGCAGAGAGTTGATCAGCAAAAAGTGTAGTGGGTTTTAATTTTTTGATCAAGGTACGGATAAGTGAAGTGGCAACTGATTGGAAGCTGAATGCGAGTAGGTTTCTAGGGGTGCTACTTTCAGGACCGGGGAGCTAGGAGGTAGTTGGCTAGCTAGGGCTTGAATTGTCTCAGTAAAGAATTGGATAAAACTGTCAGAAACATCTTCAGGGGTTTTATCAATAGTAGCAGCAGGCATTGGGGTTGAAGTTTGTCCAGGATGTAGTAGATTATTTAAACCTGCCCAAAACTTCTGAGGGTTATTTTGATTTACTGTCTGTAAATTACAGTAGTATTGTTTTTTGTAAAATTGATTTTTTGGTTTTGTTCCTGGATTGCCTGGATTTAAAGTGATCTTGGGGGTCTTTAGAAGAACGCCATAAAGCCCATGCTTTGTTTCTAAGGGTAATTTTGAGTTTAGACTCTTTAGAAAGCCATGGTTCTGTTTGAACGAACAGGTGCATGCAAATCAAGCATCTCAAGGAATTTGTTGTTAAAGTATGCTACTGCTTCCTCTAAGGGGAGGTGTTTTAGAATAGACCGATTACATGAGTTTAGTTCTTGTTGGAATTTGGCAGGGTCAAAGTTTTTATTGTTTCTAACCTTTCTGAGTAAGGTTTGTTGGGAATTAATGGCTTTGTGCTTAATTACATATGTGCGAAGGTGATCGCTTAGGCCATCAAGGAGGGTACCAGAGGTGTACAGTTGGGGGTGACTATTTATGAGTACCTAGTCAAGTATGCTTTCTTTTTGGTTGGGTTTACCTATCCTGGTGGGGGTGGATATAATTTGTGTACATGCATGCAGGTTAATATGGGTGGTTGGGGATTCTGAGGAACAGATGCCCCAGTCTATGTTAAAGTCTCCAAGTAGAATGGTTTATTGAGGGTAATGACATGATAGCTAGTGCAGGATATCTTCAAGTGTAGATATATTGTTACCTGGAGGACTGTACATACAGATGATAATAATGCATTTATTTTTATTAAGTTGCAATTTGGTGGCAAGAATCTCCGAGTTATTAATC
Source organism: Protopterus annectens (assembly GCF_019279795.1). NCBI lineage: Eukaryota > Metazoa > Chordata > Ceratodontiformes > Protopteridae > Protopterus > Protopterus annectens. The sequence continues at coordinate 1,745,546,731 of NC_056725.1, forward strand.
TGAGGTGGTTGTATTACATCTATGGTGACATTCATAGAGTACAGCTACCCCACCCCCCTTCCTCGAAGCACAATCCAGCCTGTGTATGTTGTACCCAGGTGATAACACTTCATTGTCTTTAGTGTTAGGTTTTAACCAGGTTTCAGATAAACAGAAAATCTCAGGGGAGTGGACATCCAGAAGTGCATGCAATTCATGTACCTTGTTATTAATGCTTCTAATATTGAGATGACAGGCTAGGAGAGAGTTAGTTGGCCTATTAATTGTAGGTTTGTAGCTTAGATTGCAAGTAGAGAGAGTATGTGTATCTGAAGTGGGTGGGTCAGGGTTGGGGTGAATATCACCACCAAGTATTAGGTTGAGTCTATACTTGGTGATGAACTTCAGGAATTTGTTTATTAGTTTGTAGTAGTATTTGGATCTAGAGCTAATGTGCCTGTGGTTGAGATGTTGATACACTGAACAAGATGTTGGATAGGATCTGGTACTGTAAGTATGATTGAAGGTGGGAGGAGTTACAGCTGGGGTGATATTATGGCCTTTTGGGACCTGAAATCCTGTGAGAAACTGGTTTTCATACAAGGTAAGGAGGTATGGTGCAAACAAGAGTGGTAGTAAAGAGGAGTATATCATTATCTGTGATTCAGCTAGTGAGTTAAGGAACTGTTTTACCTGGTGATGCAACACCAGAAGATAGAGTGGTGAGATAAAGGTACTGGAAGGGGGATGGGAGAATGCCAGATGAAAGCTAATAGGTGTTATTGAAATGTAGGTAGAAGAATGGGAGTGGGAGGAATTATCCCAGATGAAAGCAGATAGGATCTAGAAAGTGGGGGAGTGGCTATAGTACTATAAATTTAGAGGTACTGGGGTGGGAGGGAAATGGGGGCAGGGAGGGGAGCAAAGAGAGCCTGAGCATAGCGAGGGCAAACATAGCGGGGTTATTGCAGCTTACAAGGTTTACTAAGGTGTCCTAAAGCTATAAGGTAAGTATTATAGCTCTTAATGTAAGAGTCAGTTTACTTAAGTTACAGGGGAAGGAGGCAAACACTCAAGTAGAAAAAAAGAGCCATATGGCTGAACAAAATGGTGACCCGCTTAATTACACAGCACTGTAAGTGAAAGCTTAACAAATGCTTTGTGTATGGAACCTACTCTGCTTAAATGCTGAGACAAACTGATTGCAGTCCTGTAGACACCATTTTGTAGGGAACTGTAGAGTTCAATCTGCTCAAATGCTGAGACAAACTGATTGCAGTCCTGTAGACACCGTTTTGTAGGGAACTGTAGAGTTCAATCTGCTTAAATGCTGAGACAAACTGATTGCAGTCCTGTAGACACCGTTTTGTAGGGAACTGTAGAGTTCAATCTGCTTAAATGCTGAGACAAACTGATTGCAGTCCTGTAGACACCATTTTGTAGGGAACTGTAGAGTTCAATCTGCTTAAATGCTGAGACAAACTGATTGCAGTCCTGTAGACACCGTTTTGTAGGGAACTGTAAAGTTCAATCTGCTTAAATGCTGAGACAAACGGATTGCAGTCCTGTAGACACCATTTTGTAGGGAACTGTAGAGTTCAATCTGCTTAAATGCTGAGACAAACTGATTGCAGTCCTGTAGACACCATTTTGTAGGGAACTGTAGAGTTCAATCTGAGTCACACCAGGTCAGCCAAGGGGGGAAGAGAAAGGGAAATCCTAAGCACCTAGATTTGAAAATGATGCCTGTACATTTCAATTATGTAATGTAGACCCATATGTACATAGGATGAAGGTTTTAGCCCCTTAGGTGGTGGATGAGTGTGCTATGCTATGTGTTGCCTCTTAGCCAGTACAAGGGCATATTGAGAACATCTACATCTGCCTACACCCTTAGCAGCTGCTGGTTCCCCCTCTGACTCCTCACCTGCATGTGGCTGTAGTGACCTTGCCATTGGTGGTGGGATGTGTGACTCTTCCCCTTGTTGATCCTGCTGAAGCTGCTTTCTCAGGATGATGTTGTGTAGCACAGTATATACTGTGAATATTTCAGCACGTCTGTGGATTGTATTGCAGAGCTCCCCCAGATATACCTAGGCACTGGAACTGTGACTATAGCAGCCCAAACACACACTCTATGATATTTCTAGTTTGTGTGTGCATCTCATTATGGCATTTTTCAGCAGATGCATATGCATTTCTGACTGGCATAATCAGTCATGGTACCAGTGCATAACCTGCATCCCCCAGTAAATGACCCTGTGGTATATCATCTCTAGTGAACATCTGATACAGTTGGGAGGTGTGCCAGATATGTGAGTTGTGGTAACTGCTTGGGTTGCCAGCACACACATTTAAGTTGATTCCCTTAGCATTACACATGACTTGGCAGTTAATAGAGTGGAAACCCTTCCTATTTATGTAGAGCCTTCCCTGTTCCCCAGGTGGCGCCTTAATTTTGGTGTGTGCAGTCTATGACACCTAGTACTTCAGGGTAGTGTGCTACAGGGTATGATACCTGCATATTTGTGGTCCTGTCCTCAGGAGTATTGGTAAAATATACGTCCTTACTAGCATGTTGTAGCATAGCATTCAGGAATTGATGGAGGGCCCTGATTGCTGATGCCTGTGACAACCCGAGCATGTCCCCTGTTGGTCTCTGAAAGGTATATGTAGCTAAAACTCTAAGTGCTACACATACCTTTGTCTAAACTGGTATGGGTTCCACACAGTTTACCTTGGTCTGAGATGAGGATGACAGTGGATGCAGAGTTCCTGTAGCATGTCTCTATCCACCCTGTAGCACTTTACAATTTCAACATCATGCAGACTTTGGTAAGTTAAACAGGGTCTGAAAACTGTACTTCTTGGCCATGGTCTATTAGCAGCAGCAGCAGTAGTATACACTTCAGCCAGTTGCACATACACATGAATTAAAGCAACAGCAGCCCCTAACATTCTTTCTGTGTAGACTCCTTTCCATGGCTGTATTCCAATAGGTTTTGGAATTCGCACGCAAAACCAGCACTGAGTCTACACAGTTGCTTTATAGTTTGTTGAATCTTGGATTGGTTGATTAGCATACAATTCAGCTGCTTATGCTGTAATTAGCATGCCACAGTGTTCACTGTGGTTGCACACGTACTGAATACAAAACAGTGTGCTACTGTGCATTGTTACGTGAACTGCACACTGTGTTAGATGACCGTGTAGGGTTTATTGAATCTGCCTGAATGTGTTTAATTGCCAAGTTGTTACCCAGGAAAGAATTGGTCTGATCTGAAATTTACTTTTAATGGTCCTTCTCCCAAAGTGATACCAAGTGTTACCTGTTTTATAAAGAAAGAAGAAATTCAAAAATCCACAGAACAGTGGAAAAAAACACCAACAAAATGAATAGAACTAATTTATTCTACTGTTTGTCCAGCAGGTGTCAGTATTAACCAAGAACAAATTTATTCTACTGGTTGTCCAGCAGGTGCCAGTATTAACCAAGAAATATTCTGATACTGCTGTTCATTTGAGACAAGCATTATTATTGATGATATCATTTAGTATTTCCGATTTTAAACTGTGTATAACATATAGCCCCCAAAAATCTCACTTTTCTAACATAGTCTGTGACCAATATCATGAAGTATGGACTGTGTTAAATAGCCTTAGTCCTTATGCTTCCCATTTGCCTATTATGATAATCCCAGAATGCGAACTCATAATGCTCAAGATGTTACAATGTGACTCTTTGATATTGTTATTTTTAAACTTTTGTTAGATATGAATATAAGGCTGAAATTAATTATGTTATAAATATGCTGGAAGGTAAAGCATAGAATAAAAAGTCTGCTTAAATATGTAAAATGTGCATTCATACTATATTATTTATTATTTATTTATTGCAGTTTGATTACCGGGGAAGACCACTGGGCATGGAGCCCGTTTTCAGTGGAGGCCCGGGGAGAAAAGCTCCAGCAGGAAACAGCAGTTAAAATTGTTAATACAATTACATGCAATTACATAAAAACAATATAAAAGTTACATATTCAGAGACAACTTCATTGGAAATAACAGTTATCAGCAAAGAATAAATCTCAACAGTTTCAAATGCTTATGGAGGAAGATACTGGCTAATGCAAAATAAGATTAGGAGATTGATATTTAGTAATCTTAGGTGAGGATTTAGTAGAGGTAAAGTAAGGTAAAGCGGGTTAGCCTGGAGAGAGGTGGCAGGATAAAGTGGGAGGGATGGGCTGAAGAGAGCAATTGCATTTCCTGTTTTGATAGAGATAAGAATGTAGGTGGTTTTTGAAGTTGTTGAGGTTGGTACAGGATCTTAGAGTTGAGGGCAAGGCATTCCATTTTTTGGCTATAGTAAAGGATAAGAGTAGTTTACCTGCGGTGCTCTTTGGTTTTTGAACGGAGATTAGGTTTTGGTGGGAAGATCTAAGTGGTCTGGGGGGGAATAAGGTTGTAGAATGTTAGAGAGAGCAGGGCAGTTGGAAGGGTGGAACAGTAATTTGTGGGCAATTGTGATTGGAGAAAGTCAAGGTGGTTGGGGAGTTAGAGACAGTTTAGAGAGTGGAGGGAGGAGCAGTGATGTGAGGAGGATTTGGCATTGGTGGCAAATCTGGAAATTTTGTTGTAGCATTGTTCCAGTTTGGAGGCAAGTGAGGAAGATAAGTTTGTGAGGAGGGGAGCACCATACAGAAGGGAGGAAAGAAGGAAGGAAGAGGCAAGGGTAAGTCTGGTGTGAGGAGAGAGGAAGTGGTTATTTCTGTAGAGTAGGCCAAGTTTTATGTGCGGTTTTTTTATATTTAGCTGGATATGGTTATGAAATTTTAGTTGGTCATCAATGGTAACGCCAAGAAGCTTGGTAGAGGGTACAATTTCAATGTTGGAGTTGTTAAGGCTGGTAATTTGAAATGAGTCCTTATCCAGAGAGGAAGATTTGGTAGGAGAGAAGAGGATGATCTTGGTTTTGTTTGCATTTAGGGCAAGATGATTTTGGTGCATCCAGTTTTCAGTGGTAGAGAAGGCATTCTGTGTTAGGGTTTTGAGTTCAGTTAGACCGGGGGCACAACAGATTAAAGTGGAATCGTTTGCATATTGCACAATTTTGGTGTTAGGGAGGGCTTTGTGGAAGTCTTTAATAAAGATGTTAAATAGTAGAGGGCCGAGTATGGAGCCTTGTACTCCTGTTGGGGTAGGAAGGAAGGAAGAGGTGGCTTAGCCCCACTGCACAGCTTGAGACCTGTTAGAAAGGTAGCTAGAGAACCAAGATAGGGATTTCTGACAGAGGTTGAGATTAGAGAGGTGGTTTAGAAGGTGTGAATGAGAGATAGTGTCAAAGGCTTTGGATAGATCTAGAAGAACAGAGGAGACTATATTACCGGAATCACGTGCAGAGTTGATAGAATGCAAGAAAGATAGAAGGGCGGTGGTAGTACTGTGTCCAGGGCAGAAGCCGTGTTGAGTAGGAGAGAGAAGTTGGTGTTTGGTAAGGAATGGCAGGAGCTGAAGGTGTATACATTTTTCAAGTATTTTGGAGATAGGGGAGAGGATTGCTATGGGGCGGTAGTTGGAGACATTGTAATTTTTGCCTCCTTTGTGGAGAGGCAAAATGAAGGCAGAGTGCCATAGTTTGGGTACGTAGGATTCAAGTAGAGACCTATTAATATATATCAGTATAACAGACAGGCTTCTCTTCATAGCATCAGAAAATGCCTAACAAAGCAATATTGGAAAGCAAGCATTACATGATTTTCTCATGTTTGCAGAACAAATATCTATTAACAGACATCCTTTTTTATAAATTCAGCAATACGTGGTGTTTTTCCAGTAGGAACAGAACAGACGTTTCCTTTCATTCTTCTGTTATTCTGATTGCGCGCATTTGTGCATTTTCACATCAGCAGAACTGCTGACAGGACAATAGATGTGACTTCCCACAGACGGCCAGAAAAACATACTAAGAGGAAATAACAATCTGTGTGCATGACTAGCACTCTACATAGCAATTGTAGTAATTCAGTTATGAGAGAGAAGGACAGAGAGAGGTATTTTGTATTTGTCATCATTCATATCTTTAATGAAGGAAAACGTAAATATATGCTACAAACTGACAGAGTACGTGTGGTTTGTTATAAAATAAGTTATTTGTAACTGTGCTTATTGCTGCAAAATATATTTCTCTATCAGTGTGCAATTTAAAGGCTTCGTGCTTTAAATAGACTACAGATGGGAGTCATACAAAGCTCTGTGTCTCTGATTCAGCAGTAAACTGTGTGTCTTAAGAAGACTGGATTCAGCAGGCATAGGAGCAGAGCACGTGAATCAAAATAAATTTTTCAACTTTCAACAGTTATTTTCCATAAATCTTTGGACAGCCAGACCAGAAGCCATAAATACACACATTTGTACTATATATTGTAAATTTTATTTAACAAATAAAATCCCTTGCTGTAACCACATAATGGTTTTGCAATGCTTTGCAGCTGCAAATATTGCATGACTTACATGAGAAGCATAATTCTGGTATATATTTGCCACTGTTAGTCCATTTCTCCATCCAGAGTTTAAGCCTGCTTAATGTTAGCAAGTCATTTCAACTATTGTCTGAATGTGAAGTACAATTCCTTTCCATCTGCCATTGCACTAGTGAAGTCACTCCATCACTTTCCAGATTCTACACATTAGAGTTTCAACAATTCCTCATAGCTTTATTTACTCAGATTACAATATTAATGTCATCCCAGAATTATTTTCTTTCCTGTCATTGCTTCTAAACAGCTTCATGCTCTTTGGTTTATCAATCTAATATTAACTCCTGCATACCTTGTAATTTTTATATTTCACATAAAATGTTCTTTAATTTAGATGCCTGTATCAGGAAAGTCATTGCATCTATTGCATGTTCTCACCTTTAGGAGTGAGTAATGTATTCCTAGTCAGGTGCTTTACTTGGACACTGGTTCTTGCAGACACAGAATTTAAGGCATGTCTGTATTACTTAGTTCTGCACACATCTGTGGAAGACTCCACAATGAAGACTCACATACTCCAATGAGATGCTGTAGAGAGAGTCCTGAGAGAATAACTGATTCAGTACATAATAAATGAAGGACAGTGACAAAGCAGTTGTGAAACTAGCAGATTTGACTTCCTTAGTGAGTAAACTTATTTGCATGTATCCTGGTCTGAAGCACGTTTTGGACCAAGTCATATATCATATGCTGATTATTATTAGCAGGATAAAAATATGGCAGCATGAGGACCTTATAAGACAAATTTTACGAATTCTGTCCTAAAGTGTTTTATTAAATAGCACTTAGGCTTAGGTAGAAAATGACAGGTATCATGGTTTGTACAACCATAGCAGATGGGTAAAGCAGTAGAGAGGTGTGGACAGGCTGGGATAACTTCTGCAGGAATTTAGAAAATGATGCAATACACTTCACAAGACTGGAGCGTGACCTCCTTGCTTGACCAAGCCCAGAAGCACCAGAAGCAGTTATGAGTCCTTTCAACCTCCCACAACTTTCTCTGGAACAAACAGCAACTTCTTACAGATGTTTTGTGTCACTCCAATGCTCCCCACTTTGACAAAGGAGAATCATTTTGGCTTCATACCAGGACAACAAAGCCAATACAAAATAAAATGCATGAACAGTCAAATCCAGTCTGCTGAGACTTACCATGTGTGCAGAAAAGACATTTGAAAAGGGTAGACTGGATCTTAGTATTTGTAACCCGGGACATTTTTTCTCCCTGCTTTCTGACCATAAGCTCCCTTCCTATTGGTGCTGAACCCGTTTCCCTTAGAGAGTTCTTTCCAGTCTCAATGGGGTGAAAGCCAGATGGAGAGAGTTGTCATCTAGGCACCATGAAGGTTGTTTCTGCCCTGACCTATGTCGTCACAGTAGACAGCCCTCAAGGACAGGAAACATATTCCTTCAGGTGGCTTGACAGTCTGGCTTCACAACCCACCTAGAACAATCATCCTATTTTTAAGGAAATACCCTAATTGTCTGCAGGCCAAAAGCACCTTAATGGCCACAAGGTTGAAGAACTGCCAAAACCCCTAATGTATATCTGAATAATTCTTCAAGCTGAGGCTCAGAGGTGTTTTGATAGGTTTACTATCATTTATTCGAAGTTAAGTCAGTCTATGTCACTTCGTTCGAAAATCGGAATATCGACCAAAGACAATGTCGAACACTGATATTGCCAAAATGCACATCTGCCCCTTTCTCGACCCATGTTAAAACCCGTCCTTAGGTAGCAGTCAACATGTATTTTGGCAATTCTGGTGTTTGACATTGCGAATTTCGCACAATCTCGGTCGACCATGTGAACAGTCGACCGAGTACATTTCAGGTATATGACAGTAAACCGTTTTGATATAGCTCATCCCCACCTTGGCAGCTAACATGCATATCCACATCATCATGGAAGGACCACATTCCCTTCTATATGTACAAATTACAACAGAGACTATTGTGAACAGCTTGGCAAAGCCAAGTAGACATCCACATTCTGTGCTTCATACCAGATGCCTACCTTTGTTAGGTTCTGGTACAGCAGTGAACAGTCTGTGCCCTCCTTCAGAATGGTGACCTGGTGTCAGAAGTTCATGTCTGCCCTCCCAATGGGCCCCAGCTGCTCCAGGGCCCAAGCTGCTACATAAACTAAGATAATCTAGGTCAAAGTTAGGGCTTTATTCCTGTAAAATGCAGAGTCAGGCAATAACCCATGTCAAACGTGGCTTCCTAAAGTTCTTCATTAAAATAATACAGAATATGCTTCACCTCTGTACTAATCATCAGAGATACAGTCAGATTTCTACTCACTTTATTTTATGTGGCAAGAATAACCTTTCATTCCCTCTTCTCTTAGATTTCATAGATGAATACTAGGCTAGCTGCCCAGAAGGGTAATTTTAAGCCTAGACAATAACCTGAGGTTAGAATCAAACTCTATACCTTGTATCTGTCAGGTGAAGACTTTAACCACTATGCCAAACTCACCCCTAGGGTATTGCAGAAGCAGTACGGGAATCTCATAAAAGGAGTATACTGCACCCTACCTGGTATATAAACAAGTTCATCTTGCAGATTTTTTTAAATTTAATTTTAATTAATTAATTAATTTACATTTGTTTACCGGGAAAGTCCAATTGGGCATGAATCCCATTTTCAGTGGAGGCCCAGGGAGAAAAGCTCCACAAAGATTAGTACAGCAAATACACTAAGTACAATAGACATGTTAATAAAGTACAGTACAGAGACAAAAAGTTAATAAGGTACAGTTTCAAGGCCACGAAAGGAGCAAAAAGTAAATATACTATAAGGAGCAGAGTTTGTTAGAATAAACAATACAGTTGAAAGGACATTTCATTCAGTCATTTAGTTACATTCATTAGTGGCTAATACAGTAAACACACATTGATTAAGAGTATAGATAGGAGTTGTTGTAAGCTTTCATAGAAGGTTCAAGTATGATATGATCTAATTAAGTGAAGCTACCCAGGGTCAGAACAATTACATAACTAAGAAATATGTAAATGGGACCAGAGGAGTTTTTTGAAATTATTGTTTTCAGTGGTCCTAATATCTGTGGGGATGGTATTCCATGCTTTTGCAATAGAAATGGAAAACAAGGCCTATGTCATCCAGTGCTTTATTGGTGGATTTTAATAGGCATCTGTTAGAGTAGATATTAAGTAAACCTTGAAGAACAGGAACGCTATCAGAATAATATAGAATTTGGTGGGCTATTGTAAGCTGGTTATATGTGAGCAGGTTGGGTAGTTCTAGCCAGGATAGTTGCTTGATTGCATGCAGTCATGTGTCCTTAAGGGTGAGTTAGTAGCAAATCTAGCTATTTTATTATAATAGGTGTTTAGTTTTTAAAGTCTGCTTTGTTTAGGTTGATGAGTATAGGGGAGGTATAGAGGAGTGTAGATGGTAGGAGGGTTCATGCGATGGTGGCTTTACTGTCATCTGTGAGACACTTTTTGCATCTATATAGGGGTCCCAGTTTTTTATAGACTTCCTTTATTGTCTGTGCAATGTGCATATTAAATTTCATGTTGTGATCTATGATAACCCCTAAAAGTTCAGTGTGTTGGACAGGTGTGATAGGAGTATTATTAGCTGAGAATATTGTGAATGTTGGTATGGGGTCCAAGGCTCTAGTGGGATAGACTATCATTAACTGTGTTTTATTGGGGTTAAATACTAGTTGAAAGTTGGCTAACCAGGTTTCAACAGCAGTCAAATTAATTATTATTTGCTGACCAGGTTAATGCCACTAGGCCAGAGATCTTTTCAGGAGAGACCTGAGATGGTATTCATATCGACTAGTGGACATTTGGCCAAGGCATTGGGAAACTTCACCTACCCTTTTTTGAAAAGTGTCATGGATCTTTTACATCCACCTGAGCTACCACCAAGAACTGCACAGTCAGTTATGCAGCAACCCCCTTATTTTGCATTGCAGTGTCAGTATTGGAAACCTAATCTAAGGCTCTGGAGTGGGAACAGAACTTACAACTTTCTGATCTTCCAGTGTGAAAGGTGAGTTCATAGGTTCATAGGTTCATAGGTAGGTACTAGGCTATTGGCCCTAGGGCCTATATAAGCCTAGCCAAAGGTACCCTGGCTTTCGCCACCCAAGAAAATTATTTTCCTGTGCCACTGTCGGGCAGAGCCACAGAAGTGATCCCTGGGGTGAATTTCCTATCTCCCATCCAATCATCAAGATTTTTCTTGAAGAGCGCTCTGGAGTGGGAACAGAACTTACAACTTTCTGATCTTCCAGCGTGAAAGGTGAGTTCATAGGTTCATAGGTTCATAGGTTGGTACTAGGCTATTGGCCCTAGGGCCTATATAAGCCTAGCCAAAGGTACCCTGGCTTTCGCCACCCAAGAAAATTATTTTCCTGTGCCACTGTCGAGCAGAGCCACAGAAGTGATCCCCGGGGTGAATTTCCTATCTCCCATCCAATCATCAAGATTTTTCTTGAAGAGCGCTAATGAGGAGCTTTGTTTGATATAGATAGGTAGTTTGTTCCAGAGTATGGGAAGTATCTGGGACAGGAATCTATCCCTCCAGCATGTTCTGTTTATTGTAGTGACAAGGTTTAGGTCTATAGAGCGTGTAGCTCGTAGGGATTGGGATTTCTTTAAGTGGAGCATGTCTAAAAGCTCTGGGTTTTTGATATAGCTTTGTGTGTTAGGCAGAGATCCCCTTTGAGTAGGCGATATGCAATGGAGTGAAGCTGCAGTTTTTTTGAGACGGTCTGCATAGGGCATCTGTTTGAGGCCGGTAATCCTCTTTGTGAGGTATTTATGCGGCCTTTCCAGTTGTTGTAGATGTCTTGTGAGGTACATACCAAAAGGGGCGTTGCACTCTATAATGGGTCTAATGAGTGATGAGTAGAGGGGAACAATGACCTCTTTTTTCCTGGATGAGAAACCTTTTGTGATGAGGTGTGCCATGTAGAAGGATTTCCTGACTACTGTGGCAATGTGATTATCAAAAGAGAGACTACTGTCCACCTGTGTCCCAAGGTCTCTTATCACACTTTCAGTGTTAAGTAGACTACCACCTATGTGGTAGTTCATGGGTACTGAGTTTTTACCAAAAGGATGACAATGCACTTTTTGGCATTGAGCTTGAGGCCATGGCTTTGACACCAGGCATCTGTCTCAGCGAGGCCCTTTTGTAGGATGTCCACATCTTTTGGAGTTTTGATTATGGCTCCTAGTTTGCAGTCATCTGCAAACTTCATTAGCCAAAGACCTTCTGTGTTGGTCTGTACTTCAGAGAAATAGATACCAAACAGGAGAGGACCCAGGACTGAACCCTGTGGTACTCCACTTGTCACTGGTCTGAAGTTGGATTTGGAGTCTGCTACTTTCACAGTGTGGGTTCTGTCAGTGAGCCAGTTGGCAACCCATCTTGTGACATAGGGATTTATACCTAGTTTAGTGAGTTTATCTATAATTCCAGAGTAGGGGATGGTGTTGAAAGCCTTGGCAAGATCTAGATAGGCTGTGTGAACCACCTTACCCTCATCTACGGCTTTGGTGACTGCTTCAAAGAAGTCTATCAGGTTTAGGAGACATGATCTGCCTTTTACAAACCCGAACTTGGTGGGGTCCTGAGTTTGGAGATTACCAATGTCATTGTTTATAAGTTCCATGATGATACATTCCATAGGCTTGCAGACCAGGCTCGTTAGGCTAATGGGGCTGTAGTTTCCGGGGTCTGTGGTGGCTCCCCCTTTGTGGAGTGGGATAACTGTCACTGTGCGCCATTCAGTGGGCATATAGCCTGAGGTGAAGCTATGATTGGACATGGTACTTAGGTGGGGTGCCAGTTCATTCTGTAGTTCATGTAGAATACAGCCTGGGATGTCGTCAGGTCCCATGGATGCTGTGTTCTTGGCTTTGGATAGTGTGTTTCTTACCTGTGCAGCCGTGATTACAGGAACTTTGCATTCTTCGGGTGTAGAGATGGGCCCTTTAGGGGATGACAGGGGGGTAAAGTTAGCACTGAACCTATCTGCCAGGATGTTGGCAATATCAGTTGGTTCTGTATATTTAGTGCCATTGTGCTGTAACTCAGAGCAGATCTGAGTGTTGCCATTGAGATTCTTGACATAGCTGTAGAATGCTTTGTGGTTGTCTTTAGAGTCAGTGGTGATTTTGTTTTCATAACTAGCTTTGGTGGATTTTATGAGGGAACTCAGCTTCTTACTGAGGCTGACCAGGGAGTTTCTCCAATCATGGGATTTTACTCTTTTTTGCAACAGTTTCTTTTTGCTGTTGTAGAGTTTGTTTATGGCAGGGGACCACCAGATTGGCTTCCTTTTTTGGAGGATAGCATCTTGGTTCTGTATTGCATGAGCCATGCACTCATGTAAGTGCATTTGTGTAGGATTCAGAAGTCGTACCTCTATTGTCCGTCAGCATGGGTGTCGTGAAGTTTACCACTTCTGTCTTAAGAAGCGTGAAGTTGGCTTTGGCGAAATTTTTTACTGTGGTTTCCCTAATGGGGGGTAGGGGAGGGATGTGGATGTCTAGGATGATTAGCTTGTGGTCGGATCTGACCAACGAGGAATTGACCTCTGGTGTGGAGCACCGGTTGCCCATGTTGGTAATAACCAGGTCTAGGATATTGCTGCTCCTGGTGGGGGTGTGGATAAGTTGATCCATGGCATTGGAATTTATGAATTCCAGAAAACGTTGAGCACAAGAGTTGGTACCTGAGTAGTTTTCCCAGTTAATGGTAGGGTAGTTGAAATTGCCCATTATTAGGGTGTTAGGGTGTACCCTAATATTTTCAAGTGTATTAAGAAATGAGGAGTGGGAATCCTGGGGAATGGTGGGGGATCTGTAGCAAGCTACAATTTGGATTGCAGTCTTGCCCAGAGTTAGCTGCACTTGGATAATCTCGGATGCATTATGCTGAGCAACTAGCCTGGAGGTATGGATATCCTTAATGAATATGGACACGCCTCCACCTTTAGTGTTTCGGTCCAGGTTAGGTGGCCTAAAGGTGTGGTATGAATTATAGCCTGGTAATGCAGTGGTACTCTCTGTAGCCTTGAACCAGGTCTCTGTCACACAGATGTCGATGTTCTCCATTTTAAGGAGTGCCTCGAGTGAGTGCATTTTGAGGTTTAGACTTCTAGCATTGAGTAGCAATACCCTCAGATTCTTCTTGCCTGTACCTGTTAGGGTGGTGAATTTGTCATTTGAACCTTGCCTAAAAAAGGCATGATAGGGGTGGCTAGAGCCTTAGCCAGTATCCAGAATCCCAGAGGCGACAGGTGCAGGCCATCTCTGGCAAAGCATCGTGGTTTTGTGCTATCTGTTGAGTCACTAACACATATTTGTTTTGTTTATATAAACCAGGCACTTGGAGGTAAACTGAATAACTTTCTTTCTTGTCTTTTGCAGAATTCAAGATTCCCTAAGTTTAAAATTTTAATACGAATAATGCTAATGTGTTGGGGATCAGCTATTCCCCAGTCAAATCTCACAATAAACCGGGAAAGGAGTCCACACCTTCACTTCTTTGCAGAACACATTTTCTATTTCCTGTTGATTGCAGAGTAGTAGGGTGTTTAACTCCTGCCAACTTCATTAATATTAAATCATGATTTTCTGCAACAGATACAGAGAGTTAAAATATCACATTGCCTGTTTTCATCATTATAGTACATGCATACCTCTCAACTATCCACATTTTTCCTGAATATCCAGATTTTTGCCTCATACGTTTCGTCTGTTCCTCATAAAATCTGTGGTTTTCTGTCAAAATCACTGAGGACTGAAGTCACTAAAATAATGATATATATTTGAGTTTCAGATGTTGCATCCTTCAGAAAATGCATGCTGACACAAATTCTGTTATTTTAGCAAGTTTCTAAGTTTATAAAAGCAATATTTGAATTAAGTCCCTATTTTTGGGCCTTATTCTCCCCATTATTTGTCCAGAGGTATGAGTGCACTTCACTGCATCTACTCTCTCTCTCTCCCCTGCAGCCAATATAAATACATTGCACCTCCCACAAAAGGAGACTCCCAAAACATTTTCATTACATTTACTATGAGGTATGCGTCAGTAGCTCAGTTTAATGTCATTCCACCATGTGCACTCAGTTTGCCAACATGACAATTCAGCATCTAGGACTATTACTCCACTGTATGTTTAGTTCAGAATTAACTATTTATTTATCTATTTATGTATTTTAATAAAACAATAGAAAGATACAGAATGGCTTAATTTAGCAATGTTCCCCTTGAACTTGGAATTGTATTTTATGACAGGCTTTAATTACTTAAAAAGATTGATGACTACTGCACAGGAAACCCACCTGCATGAAAAGTATTAGTTTCCTACTTGGGACTTGGGTGGAAGGCAGACATACAGTAGCTGTTTTGTTCCTCAGTGGCATCCCTTAAAATCTTAAGAAATATTGTCACCAACTATGTTTCTAGAAGCCAAGTTAACTTTGTTTATATGACTGAATATTTTATCTCATCATTAGAGCCTCAGCCTTTGAGCAATAAATACGAATCAGAGTAATTTTAGTTTATCAGTGAGCAAAAGGTGATGATACATTTGCCAGACCTGGTCAGCATAATATCCACAATATCTAAGTGTTTACGAACAAATAACTGCATGTGGGCTACTTTGTAGACTCTCAAAAGAGCAAATACCAATTATTAAAAGTTTTTTTAGTGGAAACTGTCAGAGTCCTTTCTAAGTAAAGGTGATTATTTCTAGGGCATATATGGTATTATAGGACATTGTTGTTGACCCTTTTATGTTGCTTTAACATAACTTAAAAAAAGCCTGGTAACCTTCACAAATAAGTGCAACAATACAAATATTGTTTGCACCAGGATAGATCAGTACATCATTTCACATCATCTCAGTACAGACACTTTGTCTGGCATTGCTTTGGCAATCACGTTTGACATTAATGTTTCTAGAATATTCTCCCTTATATCGACAAGATGGTAAGTGGCTGCACATTTTTGTCATAGGGGTGTTGCTATCCTTGCCCCCAGAAATGTAATTTTTAATTGGCCAGAATGATTACCTCTAACTATACAATTATTTTATATGGAACTCAATGGTGAGGTGGTAATACAAAGGCACAAAAAATAACTTCTCTTCTCTGTGGTATAGTAAATGTTATCAAAGAAACTGGTTACATACTAGTGGAGAAACATACAACCCTGTATAAAAGGCAGCTTTTTCTAAATGGATTACATAAAATAGAACTATTTTTGAACTACCTCAGCTGCAGTACTTGATTCACAGAAACTGAAACTTGTTTGTGACTTTATTACATTTTTATCGCTACAGATATGGTTTTATATATATATATATATATATATATATATATATATATATATATATATATATACACACACACACACTCATACACACACACACACACACACACACACACACACACACACACACACACACACACACACACACACACACACACCTGGCTGAGAAGTGGACCCTTATGACATATCTTGGGTTGTGCTTACTTGAGAGTTTGGAATGATGAGCTATGGTGATGAGAAGGGTTCCTAATGAAATAAGAACTACCTGTCATTTAATCTAATTGTTTAGCTGTTCAGATTTAATGTAATTACCACCTACTATCTGAGTGAAGGCGTTGGCAGTTTCTTTCTACCATCACCACTTTAACATTTTGTGTTTACTTTGCATAACTTTTGGTGTGTGAACAGATACTTTTTCCCTCCAAAATTCCAAATTGCTCATACTATCCCTTCAACATCAAGAGATAACTGATGTGTTTATGTTTTTTTCTTCCTTAATACATACACTTAAAGCAGTCACTCTCTCATAAGTTAAAAACAAATTACTATGTGACACATGTTGCCCTATCATTTACATGAAAGGGTATATGGGAACTGACAGGTGAATTTAGGTATACGGTTAGTGTGTCGAATAATTGGGTGGGGGGGTGAATATATGCAAAATGACTGGTGAATTTAGGTATATTTTTAATATGTTCAATAATGGGGGAGACTGCTGAAGGACTTGGCAGCAGCATAATTTGAGAGCTCTGCAGCTTGGATCTCAGTTCTATAGAAAACCTGCTTTTACTACAATTTGTTCTTAACTCAGATAATGTTCTGTTCATTTAAATAACAATTTAAATGCTCATTTAATTAACAGTTTGACAAGTCACTCAGCTTATTGAATACCTGAGAATGCAATACTGGCTTAACTTGTTCACCTCATGGATTCTCACTATGATGGATGCCTCACAATTCCCTGAGAAGCTAGATGTATTCATGAACTTAGTTTCTCAAATCCTAGCTGACACCAAGAATGTGAAAACACTAGTGGTTAGCAATAAAGTGGAACTGGAGTGACTGCGGCCAAAATCAGTTTTTTGGAGTCTAAGATCTTGGCCAATTCTAACTGCATACAACCAATGGAAAATGAACTGCAAAGGGCACTTAAGAATCTTTTTCAGAAGGTCTATAGCCTTGAAAACAGCATCACAATAATCTTCAACTGGTAGGTCTGAAGGAGATGCTTGACATCAAAAACCTTGTAGATTATCTTCAGGACAAGTTAACTAGCATTGCCAGGTTACACCATACAATTATAATTGAATGGGGTTACAGGGCTTTGAAACCCTTCCTGAAAACGAACCATCACTATAGACAAATTATACTCAAACTACTAAACCATGTAGATAAGCTCCACATGTACCTCAGCAGATGCAGACAAGTCTGATATAAGCCACAAAACATCCAAGGGGCAGATTCAATAAAGTCTACACTAAGTGTGCACTGTTCTGAGTGAACAGACAACACAGACATAACTCACACTTTCTTACCCATAATTTTAGGTTTCCTACTGTTATTCTTGCAGCTTTAAATATTGACAGGGATCCATA
The DNA here is from genome assembly GCF_019279795.1 of Protopterus annectens. Taxonomy (NCBI): domain Eukaryota; kingdom Metazoa; phylum Chordata; order Ceratodontiformes; family Protopteridae; genus Protopterus; species Protopterus annectens. The sequence goes on from NC_056725.1 coordinate 1,745,564,182, forward strand.
ACAGTTACCACAAAGTGTAAAGTGTAGACTACTAGAACACTTATAGTAATCTTTCTGAGTGACTAGAAAGCACAAAAAATGTGATAAGAATTTTTATTGAATACATATTGTGTACACTTAGTGTACATTTAGTGCAGGCTTTATTGAATCTGGCCCTTCTTTTTCTAGCAAGTCTTTTTATTATTTTTATTATTATTATTTATAATATTTACAATATTTATAATAAAGTTATTAGGATTACAATTGATTAGTTATTGATAGTTATATATTTAGTATCTGGTTACATTCAGTTAATTATAGTTTTTAAATAGACAATATAGTAATATTATGATTGGTTACTTATTATTATATAGTTATAATTTTAATTTGTATTTACCAGTCACATAATTATTACACATAGGTTATGAGCAGCTATATATACATACACATTTTTGCTATGTTTTTAGGTTGTTATAGTTTTTAAATGTAAATAGTTATATATACTGGATGTATGGAGCAGATTTTATTGTAAACCACCATTTTATATGTTTAATGTGATATCCCTTTAAGCAACAAAGTCATTATATAATTAATGAAGGGAATTGATATTAATTAATCAATTTAAGAAATGTAAAACAGTATAAAACTGTGGTGGATAAACTGTTGATTGTATTCTGATGAAGTTCGTAGGAACGAACGAAACCTAGGTAAATAAAGGAATTGTCGTTTGGTACGTTGTGGTGGTGTTTTAGCAAGTTACAGCAAGTTACAGCAGTATCGCCTTTTAGTGAAGGTTTGTCTTGTTTAGCTGTACTGTCTCCTTATTGGCATTGCTTCCATCTCGTTGTCCAAAACAGAAAGTTTTGTGTTCGTTTTTTGGTTACTGGTTTTTCATGGCTGGCAGAGTGGGTCATGGATGTCGGGAGTTTGTTGCAGCAAATACAGGAAACCTTAAGAGAACATTCGGTTCTCATTCAACAAATACTTACCAGAGAGGCGGAAGGAGTGAATAACTCAGGGGATAGCTTGGGCTTACCCCTAACACAACCTACACCACCCATAAGAACTATTCAAGGTAATTTAGATAAACGTAACCAAGCGTATGATATCAAAGACATTGACTTTTTGAAAACTAACAAATATAGTTTTCATGGTACAAACTCTCCACCACGCACAGAAGTGGATGTCACGGTTCCTTCTAAATCCATGCATGAAATGTTAAAACTATTTGAAACTAAACTGTTCAAGCTTAAAAGAACTCAATTAGAGAACAGTTATTTGGCCCGTAATATAGAGCTGGGTATCATTCCGAAAGGGCTACGCCTTTGGAGATATCCAAATGGCAGTGAACAACAGGAAAATATGTTGAATGAACTTCATGCCTTTTTCGATACATGCGGTATCCAACTTATGGAGATAATCATCAAATATAATAAATTCAAAATTGAAGATCTGCTTAGTCAGTTAGAAATTCTTAATAGAGACATTTCGAAAGATCTTTTATTTGATCAGTACTACGACCATTACTCACATATCATCACGGATGTCACACATAGTTGTGACATCCTTTTTCAGAAGAAAAATTTAAAAATACAAAGAGACACTAATAGATATGCGTTAAAACAAGCATATCCGAAATCCAGCATCAACAACGATAAACACCATGGCAACAGAACACAAGTACGCACAGCGGAAGTTGCGGATGACGTCAATCCGCCTTACGAAGGGGAAGACGAGACTGAAGTTCAAAATGAATACGAAAATATAACCGCTGAGGGCGTTAGAAGATCCGATCAACTTAAACATCAAATGGACTTCACAAACCAACAGGAATATCACCATAAAGGAGCAAAACCTAAAAAGACTTTTTTGGGGAACCATACGCAAGGTTGGAAACGAAAATAAACAGTTATCCAAAACCAACTTCTAAGCCATTGGGTAGCAGTAAATACCACAAACTACATAATGTTAATGTATTTCATTGTGTGGATGATATGACAACTAATGTGAGTATGCTTAGTGATAAAACCTTGTGTAGGTATTCCAGTCATGAAAATACGCTTAATTATAACATATGTACTACCAAAAAATCCGTTGACAATGTCATTGCTTGTGCATTCAGTTCTAGGTGTAATGTTGCCATGAATGTATGTGAACGTACATCATTGGGGGCAAAAAATCAAGAAGTTTCTAATAATATCGTAGATGATGAATTAATGAATCTCAGTATATATGAATATGACGATATGATGAGTAAAGATGATTATAACAAAGATGGGGCTACGGAATTAAATTTGATTGAACAAACAAATGAATATGGATGGGGTAACATGGAACAATATAATGAAGTCAATTTCTTTATAGATTGTAACCCAGATACATATATTCAATCCATTTCGGATTTGAATACACATGGTATTGTGAATAATAATATAGCTGATGGTGAAAATGTTATTAATGTTATTGAACATGAATTTTTAAGTAATCCAATCATAGTAACCAATGACAATCAAGACTTTAGAATATTTAATTATTCTACCTTAACTATTAGTGGAAAGCATGTCAAATTGTTTTCTAAAGGATTTAGTTTTGTCCCTTGTAAAAAATGTAAAAAAGGAAATTTAGTGGATTCTATACTTGATTTAAAATTATTTACACGAAAATTGAATTTAAAGGTATTTTTTCAGAACAAAATGGAAGGCCAAATTGACCAGTGTAACAAGCTTACTAAACCTAGTCTTTTTAATCCGCCCATGAATGAAGATATAGCAATGTTTGAAAAAATCAGTGAACATGATGTGAGAAGGTTTCATAAAACATATAAAAATAAATTACATTCAAATATGACAAATGAAGAACAACTTCTTTTTGAAGAAATAAGTAATAATACAAGTATAAGGATTATGAGGCCAGATAAAGGTAATGGTATGGTCATAATTGATAGTAATGATTATAGTACATATATGACCAACATGTTATTGGGTGATACTTATGTGGAAGTGAGTAAAAGTCAAGTTAATATAGCCTTTAAAAGAATAGATATGTTATTGGATGATATGTTATATCAAGGTGAAATATCAGAAAAAGAACATGAATATTTACATAATGAACACCCAATAATAAGTGGTATCTTTGGTATACCAAAGATACACAAAGGCCTCAACAATCTCCAGTTTCGACCCATAGTGGATGGGAAAAGAAGTAAAACATGTTATATAAGTCATTATTTAGACTATTTTTTAAGGAAAGTATGACAAAATTTAAATATATCACCAAAGATTCATGGGATTTTCTAAATAGACTTAATAATATTAAAATGGAAGATGAATATATTTTTGTAACTATTGATGTCTGCAACCTTTTTACATGTATTCCAAATGACATTGGTTTAATATGGCTTGAAGAACAATTGTTCGAGACACATTTATATGAACAAGAAAAAATTAACACATTGATTAATTTGATGGAAATTGTTCTAAATAATAATTTTCTGTATTTTGAAGGGTGTTATTATCAGCAAACAAGTGGAATAGCAATGGGGGCACCATGTGCCCCCATGTACGCTAACTTAATCATGAGTTATTGGGAAAATAACTACTTGTTTCAATCAGAATATTATCAGCATATTAGGATGTATACCAGGTACATTGATGATATTTTTATTATTTGGAACCATGATAGAAAAACGTTAGAGTCCTTTTTAGAATATATTAACACAACGGTTAGATTTTTAAAATTTACCTATCAGATTAGCAAGGATGATATAACCTATTTAGATGTGAACATATTATACAATGAAGAAACAAAAAGTTTGAAAATGAAAATTCATAGGAAATCCACATTTTCAAATGCGTATTTACATTTCAATAGCTGGCACCCTGACCATCAGAAAAAAGCCATTGTTAAAGGGCAGATGGTCAGGGCTGCCAGGATGGTAAGTGATGAGCAGGATTTTCAAATTGAATTACAATATATAATAACATTGTTCACAAATAGAGGTTATCCTAAACAGTTTTGTGAGAATATATATAATGAAGTTAAAGAAAAAAGGAAAAATGGTATATATACATTGATATTATTATCTGGTATTTCTAATCAATTGATAAGTATTAATACACCCAATATTGAAAACAAATATAATAATGTTCCTTTATATATAACTACTTATAATGATTCTTATAAAAATATAGAATCAATAGTAAGAAAAAATTGGAATATGTTGGCAAATGATAGAACTTGGATGCAACTTTTTCAGGGACCATTAAAATTTGTTTATAAAAAAAGTCCATCATTTAAGAATTTATTGGAATATAAAGGAAGGAAGGACAAAGGTATGAGTAGGATTAAAGGAAATTATAAATGTGGGAAATGTACTATATGTAGCCACATAAACTGTACAGGTAATGAGGTGATTGTAAATGGTTGCAGAATCAATATAAAAGGACACTATGATTGTTATACAATGAATGTTGTGTATTTGGCCTTATGTCAACAGTGCAAAGCCTTTTATGTAGGAAAAACTAATAGGTATTTTAGGGATCGAGTAAGAGAACATCTTTTGGATATACAACATCATAAAACTACGAATGCTTTAGCCAGACATGTTATGGATAATGTTCATCATAAATTCAAATTTTGTGTTATTAGTCAAATACAATATGATCAGCAAGGGAAGATTACAAAATACCATTTAGACATGGAAGAATTAAGATGGCAACTTCAATTGAATTCATATAATTGTCCAGGATTGAATGAATATTTTACGATCATGCCATTATTAAGGATTAATAAAATAAATGGTATGTAGTAAATATATGAGGGTTTATTGAAGCAAATTATTATTGACATGTGTTAATTATATGTCTTGTGTCATATGGTTATATGTACATAAGATATCACAACAACACTTATTATTGTTAGTATTGTATATGACCACAATATGTGTAAATACTTATGCATATATGGTATATCAAATTGATAATATTTATAATATTTACAATAAAGTTATTAGGATTACAATTGATTAGTAATTGATAGTTATATATTTAGTAATTGGTTATATTTAGTTAACTATAGTTTTTAAATATACAGTATAGTTATATTATGATTGGTTACTTATTATAATGTTATAATTTTAATTTGTATTTACAAGTTACACAATTATCATACATAGGTTATGGGCTGCTATATATATACATACATTTTTGCAATGTTTTTAGGTTGTTATAGTTTTTAAATGTAAATAGTTATATACACTGGATGTATGGAGCAGATTTTATTGCAAACCACCATTTTATATGGTTAATGTGATATCCCTTTAAGCAACAAAGTCATTATATAATTAATGAAGGGAATTGATATTAATCAATCAATTTAGAAAATGTAAAACAGTATAAAACTGTGGTGGATAAACTGTTGATTGTATTCTGATGAAGTTCGTAGGAACGAACAAAACCTAGGTAAATAAAGGATTTATCGTTTGGTACATTGTGGTGGTGTTTTAGCAAGTTACAGCAAGTTATAGCAGTGTCGCCTTTTAGTGAAGGTTTGTCTTGTTTAGCTGTACTGTCTCCTTATTGGCGTTGCTTCCATCTCGTTGTCCAAAACAGAAACAAATGAGAAGTGGACCCTTATGACATATCTTGGGTTGTGCTTACTTGAGAGTTTGGAATGATGAGCTATGGTGATGAGAAGGGTTCCTAATGAAATAAGAACTACCTGTCATTTAATCTAATTGTTTAGCTGTTCAGATTTAATGTAATTACCACCTACTATCTGAGTGAAGGCGTTGGCAGTTTCTTTCTACCATCACCACTTTAACATTTTGTGTTTACTTTGCATAACTTTTGGTGTGTGAACAGATACTTTTTCCCTCCAAAATTCCAAATTGCTCATACTATCCCTTCAACATCAAGAGATAACTGATGTGTTTATGTTTTTTTCTTCCTTAATACATACACTTAAAGCAGCCACTCTCTCATAAGTTAAAAACAAATTACTATGTGACACATGTTGCCCTATCATTTACATGAAAGGGTATATGGGAACTGACAGGTGAATTTAGGTATACGGTTAGTGTGTCGAATAATTGGGTGGGGGGGTGAATATATGCAAAATGACTGGTGAATTTAGGTATATTTTTAATATGTTCAATAATGGGGGAGACTGCTGAAGGACTTGGCAGCAGCATAATTTGAGAGCTCTGCAGCTTGGATCTCAGTTCTATAGAAAACCTGCTTTTACTACAATTTGTTCTTAACTCAGATAATGTTCTGTTCATTTAAATAACAATTTAAATGCTTATTTAATTAACAGTTTGACAAGTCACTCAGCTTATTGAATACCTGAGAATGCAATACTGGCTTAACTTGTTCACCTCATGGATTCTCACTATGATGGATGCCTCACAATTCCCTGAGAAGCTAGATGTATTCATGAACTTAGTTTCTCAAATCCTAGCTGACACCAAGAATGTGAAAACACTAGTGGTTAGCAATAAAGTGGAACTGGAGTGACTGCGGCCAAAATCAGTTTTTTGGAGTCTAAGATCTTGGCCAATTCTAACTGCATACAACCAATGGAAAATGAACTGCAAAGGGCACTTAAGAATCTTTTCAGAAGGTCTATAGCCTTGAAAACAGCATCACAATAATCTTCAACTGGTAGGTCTGAAGGAGATGCTTGACATCAAAAACCTTGTAGATTATCTTCAGGGCAAGTTAACTAGCATTGCCAGGTTACACCATACAATTATAATTGAATGGGGTTACAGGGCTTTGAAACCCTTCCTGAAAACGAGCCATCACTATAGACAAATTATACTCAAACTACTAAACCATGTAGATAAGCTCCACATGTACCTCAGCAGATGCAGACAAGTCTGATATAAGCCACAAAACATCCAAGGGGCAGATTCAATAAAGTCTACACTAAGTGTGCACTGTTCTGAGTGAACAGACAACACAGACATAACTCACACTTTCTTACCCCTAATTTTAGGTTTCCTACTGTTATTCTTGCAGCTTTAAATATTGACAGGGATCCATAACAGTTACCACAAAGTGTAAAGTGTAGACTACTAGAACACTTATAGTAATCTTTCTGAGTGACTAGAAAGCACAAAAAATGTGATAAGAATTTTTATTGAATACATATTGTGTACACTTAGTGTACATTTAGTGCAGGCTTTATTGAATCTGGCCCTTCTTTTTCTAGCAAGTCTTTTTTAATACTCTTGCAAGTAAGCTCTGCTATCAAGGTATTTGCATAGATTGAACTGGTTTATAATGGCCTTATAAGTTTCACAAGCACAACAGCATTGTTTCTAGCTTTGTCAGTTTTTTAGGAAAGCACCACTTGAAAATGTTTTGCTATGACTTATGATCTGATCTCATATAACGGATTTGTCATACATGTATCAATCATGTAAAATTTGACTACCAGAGTCTTTTGCTAGCATTCCTTTCTCTATCTGCACATAACATGTAGGTGCCTTACTCAAAGCCCTTTATCTATTTGGGCACTATGTTCATGGCTGTTATATGGTAGGAACATTGTTAAAATGAATAAATTGTGTATTAAAGAAAACAGCTTCAGAAACTCAAAAGCATTGTAACATGAAGGAAACAGTATTTTAATCCAAAAAGATCTACATATATGACTCTATGAAGCATATATGTACAGATAAGTATGAATTAATTGAGATGACTTAATGAAGAGGCATCAGAAATTAAACAAATTCAGTAAAAAATACTTAATGAACTGAAGTCTGCGAGAAGTCACCTGACACACATATCCCTTTACTGATAAACCTGTTAGGTCCTAGCTACTTTTCAATCATGATATTTATGCACACATGCACTGGAGTTTTCTTGTTGATGCTATTTTTGACTTAGCTTATGTATGCACACATATGTTTGCACACTTGTTATTTTACCTACGATCTCACCTCTAGGCTCTTGCATAACTCACTTCTTCATATTATTTTCTATGAAACTGGATGTTATTATATCACTTTGTTGACCTGCAGCAGTATGTATATGTCAGTATTTTTAGGTAGTCTTCTTCTTCAGGAGTTGTTGAGTAGACTCACTCTCCAGGTATTTCAGCACACACTTATGTTTGCTATTGTACCAGTCCTCGTTTTCTTACTCACAGTGGTTTATGTTTAGCCACGTTTGTCTTTACAGATTCCATTACTGTTGAAATGTTTGATTGTTTTCAAAAACTGAATTTTCCAATGAGTGCTTTCGAAATTCATGTTGGCAAATTATAAATGTATAAATAAATGGACAAATGCCTAAGGTTTGCTTAACTGTGCTGTCACAGTTTGCCTCCTTTAATAAAGCACTTCTGGAGTAGTGAGTCATACAATAAAAAGATAATCCATGCAGTGCCTTTTCTGAATCTTTTGGTTTTTTTTTTTGTCTTTCCGGACAATGTTTTTGGAATGATATGAATCAAAACAGATTAAGTTTCAATGCCAGTTTATAGACATTGTATTGTAAATTTGATCTTGGTTTTAATAAAGTTATTTAAAAACAAAATAAAAGATATTAAGGGTGAGTAGTGACTGGACAGGGATTGACTGGGGGTAGCATCGTAAGCTACTATCATCCTCATGGCATATTATGGATAGGGTGAGTAGTGCCGGGACAGGGATTGACTGGGGGTGGCATCGTAAGCTACTATCATCCTCATGGCACAGTGAGCAATGTATGTACCGTACAGTGAGCTGCATGTGCTACACTAATATCCTGTGACAAGTAGTCCCTGTATAGGGAAGCAGAGCTGTGCCTAGGTAAAAGCAAACAGTGGAGAGGCCAAAAACATGCTAACTTATTTATAAATGTAACCTAAGGTACCACTATAAGGTCTGCCGGATGAATCACACTTTTGATACCAAAGGTTTTCATCTACTGCATTGGTAAATGACCTTTCAGTTGACTGACTACTACATACTCTTTAATTTCTATTTTTTTATTTGGATCCATTTTCTTCCATTTAATACTATGGTTTCAAGCAAATAGAAAACAGTAGGAAGAGCTAAAACATTCATTAGTAAAGAAGTCCACCTTTCATGTAACACTGAATTAATCATAAATAGTTTTAAGATGAAACACAGCCTTAGTGGAAAATATACTTTGAATGAGGGTTAAATGAGCTTTGCTCCCAAGATGAGTTTCTAGGCATCCATGTCTCAAACACATAATATACATGTTATGATCAAAGACCCTATCATAACCCTCTGTGTAGTGCATGTAATTTTGTGATTATCCTACTAATTAGAGAAAAAGACAACTTTGTTAAGCATCTTTCATAAGAAAGGTGCTTAACGGTTTTGTTAAACATCTTTTAATGCTAAAAGTGTCTCACTACACTTACAAGTGGCTAGCAAACAACAGCGATCACAGCATTTTCACAATTTTAAAAGCTGTTACATACTTTCCTGCTGCCCCTCCCAAAAGAAATCTAAATCACAAGTGGATCAGAGTGGTGTCTAACAGCTTTTAATGTCATTCATTCATCCGATATATACCACTTCAGTCCATCATCTGTGGGTACACTGTTTTATGTCCTTCAAAGCTGCACACACTCTACATTCCCACACTTTTTTCCCCATAATTGATGGCACATGGAGCAGGTAATGTTCCATGGACTACCGAGACTTATTATCACGTACCTCCAATCATAACTACTTATTGCGAATTGTCAGGATGGATGCCAAGAGTAACCTTTCCAGCTTTACTTTGCTTTGCTTTCAGGGTGAATTTCTTAACATCCATTTCTTGAACACATAATAAGTTGGCTATGATCAAATATCTAATCACCATCGTATGAATATTACATGATGAATGTTTATGGCTAGAAATCTGCAAAAATATAAGCTTCTTGTGCACCTTTGTGACATAAGAGAGGTGCATAATTAACTTAGCAGTACACAGAGAATGTTGACTATTCTTTGAAATCAGGGGAAACACAATCCTCAAATGCATCTCTACAACTTCAATGAAGCATAAGAAGTTTTGTTACCATTTCAGGACTGTTATGCTCTAGCCTCATGTTCAAGCATACACAGAATCCACCCCAGAACAGGACCAGAAAATAGTACCAACTTTAAAACTTGTAAAATACTTTGCACTGTCATACAACAATGAACAGATTGGCATGTTTAGCAACCTTTAAAGTTGCTAGTCCACCAGAGTTACACTTAGCACTGCCGTACAGACAGAGGGCAGAGGCTGTTTTACAGTTTTGAAAGCTGTAAACACATTACACTTTTTTTATTTTCCTCTGTAACTACTAATAAATTGGACTAGCAGAAGCTCCAGGTACTACAAAGAACTATAATTAGGTTTCTCAAAACATAACTACTGTTATATATTCCCAGCAGGTATGTCAAGATTCACCTTCTGATCTTTATTTCAGTGCAGTTTCATAATGAATTTCTTAACATCCAAGTCTCAAACACAATAAGATGGTTGTGATACGAAAACCATTCAAAAGAAAATGTTGCCAGTCACCCCCTTTCATTATACCAGACCTTTTCTAAAATGAAAAAGGGAGCATTTTAAAATACTGACAAACTATGCTGTGTGTAGCCAATGTGTTCTGTGTACCTTTTCTCTTTATAGCATAATAGAGCAGATAAATCTGTTTTCTAAATGAACTTTTAGTCTTCCCTACATTGAATGTGAGGCATGCCCAACATGTTGTTATATATACAACCCCCACAGTAGAACAATAGAAGTGTCCCTGCTAGTAGTATGTTAAATTAGTTTTACCTACTATAATGAATTTACCCGTCAATATTATTTGCACTGCTTATATACCCACACTTGAACATGCCCTGGTTACAGTGAATATGTCTCTTCCTGTTTCCGTGTTCTAGGCTTCATATTCTGCCATTTTTAAAAATAAAACTTGGAAACTGACCCACCTTCTTCAACAACCATTTGTCATATTGAAACAAACTCCAGTACTTAATTTTGCTCTGAATCTCCTTATTATCCACCCCAACTGGAAGACAAAAAGATTTCCAAAACTTCTTAAGAGTGTTCTTCCTTTTTAACTTCAATAGATTTTTCAAAACTGGGGCAAAGTGATCCATCCTTTACCTTTAACCTCTTTATTAACGTCTTCAGTCAAACTCATTGGGTATTGCCTCTCTGCAAACATTTGTTTAGCGCACAGGTTTCATTTGTACAATACTTCATAGTAAGAGGTCATGTGTGATAATCTCACAAACTGACCTGTGACTACAATGTGATTAGTTCTGTTGGTATGTCCAATGTTATAATGCAAATATGAATTACAAAAAGTGGGTTTTTTATAAATCCTTGATGAAAATCTATTGTTTATTCTCCAATACTTATTTGTCTTTTTTGTTTTACTTTTTGAAAATATGTTGGAGCAACTAAAGGTCTGTGTACAGTTCCCTATGAAATAATCAAACACTCACATGAGTGGAAAGACACATTATCAAGCCCAGAATCTCAATAAAATAGCAGTGGCTGCAAGAGAACTGGACTCATATTGTGTGGGACTGCAACACAGTGGGGAGCAGGGTATTGCTTCTTTCTCCAATGTGGTGCACTCTCAGCATTGGTATATATAATTAGCAGGGGATGTGGGAGTACAAAAAACAGGTGTTTTGTTTGTTGATATTAGCCAATTTTTAATTGTTTAAGCTTTTGGGCTCAATAATGTGGGTTATGTTCATGTGAGTGTTTGATCCTGTGATAGGGATCCCAATGTACTACAAAGAATTATGATCATATTTCTCCAAACAAAACGAAAGAAGAACAAAAGAGATCTTCCATCCTTCTGATATGTGTATCAGTATTGCCAAGCTCATTAAAAGGGTGAAACACGTCAAGCTATACAGCTAGTGAGGTTTGTTTTTATTGACCTGAATGTGTCAACAAAGATCTACAAAAAGTAAAAAAGTCCCTTGGACATTGAGAAGACATAAAGCTGCAGCACTTGCATGTCCTTAAGTGGTCATCTGCATATTTCTCACAGGCTTCCTTCAAAAGAGGAGTGAGGTATCACAAAGTGAGGACTTGGGTTTGCCATGCTCTTTGTTGTATGCTTGTGTGAATTTTTTATGCAATATTTTTCCTTACTATTTATATTCTACAGGCTGGAACAGTGATGGTGTTTGTGAGACATCTTAGAAATCTGACTCATTTGCTAGTGTTGACTTGTTCCATGACTATATATAAGAAACTGCTTTTCAGAGTAGTGTATGTTGTGCCAGTGAACTCAAAAGGTGTCAGAATTGTGAGAATCACAAAAGATTCAATACTAAAGAGAGGAGCCAGCAAACTATGGCAAACTGTTTAATAACTAAAATATCATGTCAACCATGGAAATGGAGACAAAAAATAGACCGGTTTCGGCTATAAGGTCAACATAGCCTTCATCAGTGTTATACAAATCACAACTGCAATTACTACATTTTATAGTAGACATGTAAATAATCTGGAAATTCATTGGTCCTTCACAGATGCTCATTAAGACCTGGTGGGAATAACCCACCTAATTTGATGATCAATTTATTTTCTTTAGTATTCCGTAGTATGGGTCCGTGCAGTTGCCGTATGTGCAGGGACTCTTTTGCCGCCTCTGAATCACAAAAGATTAAAAACTATTTAAGTGTCTGCTTTAATGACTAATGTTGCTAATTGCAATCATTCTAAATCTTCATTATTTCAGACTTGTGATCCAGTATCACACAGACTGTCTCATCTTTGAATTTTTCTGAGGACACTGAAACACCAGCAAGCTATTTAACAGATTTACGCTAAGATGAGGAATAATGTGATGTGTTCTGCAGTGGGATTAGCTCTGTAAATGTTAGTCTGAGCACTTCTATATAAAATGACTGCACATATGTACAGTAGGTCAGTCAGTGATTGGTCTATACTCAACAGCGTCATGTCTTCTCTGCTAATAAAATAGCTTCATAGCTAGTCCTTGATCTCTGTGACTTTCTTCAGAGAAGATAAAGAGGGGTAAGAGCATTTCTCTGTTGGTGATGCCTTTTTCTGTTCATCCTAGTATTCCTCCAGCTTTTCTTTCTACTTTTTTTTTTTGCAATGATTGCTTACCTTTAGGCCATCTGACATAGCAATCCCAGGTCCCTTTACAGCTTTGCTATCACTGTTGCTTCCCTTCCATCTATGCACTCCATGTCAAGATTACATCATCCCAGATGGTCCATTCTGTCATTCCTTCATTCATTCATTCATTTATTCATTTATGCATTTATTAATTTTTTGTATTAAACTGTAGCTGTCATACATTAACATCCCTTATCCAATCCTGCTTTATTTTTTGTATCCCTTGGTTCTTTTTCTTGCATATCGCACCAGATATGTATCTTTATGTCAGTAGTAAATGGTACACTGTTCCTTCCAGACTCTGCACTTTCATAATTACTACACTTTCACCTAGGTGGACTTGGATAACTATTCACTCCTATGTTATTTTATCCACTGTTTTACCTTTGTTATCATCCTATAACCCGATCTAAGTTTATCTACTTATCCCAGTTTGAGCCAGTTCTGAAACTGTCTCATTATATTTTGTCACTTATTTAGCCTCTACTGCAAAGGATTAATCATTGTGTCTCAGTGATTGATGTAAACACCTTGCTTACTTGTGCAAATATGTCAGTATAGTACACACAAACTTTATAGTGTATAATTTGTTCCATGATATAACCTTGATGTACTATTTATGTTCAAAACTGTTACTTGATGTACTGCATGTTTTTGTCTTGTCCTAGTGGACTAGCTTGTGGCTGAAAAGGGTCTGCAGACCAGTCTACTTACCCCGTTAAACTGGAAATAAAACAAAGTAAATAAAGGAAATAATTTCTTCACTAAACTTTTGTAAGGGGATGTATCAAACACCTTACTAGTATATATATGTGCACCATGCTCACAACTCGATTTTTGTCTACTTCCCGGTATCCTGGTAAAGGATTCTGTTATATTTGTCCAGGATAACCTTCCTGCTATGAATACATGCTGTCCTGAGTTTTGTGTCCCACGGTCTAATATATCCCTGAATTCTTTCATTCAGCAGTATATCCACGATTTTCTCTACAACTGACATCAAACTGGCATCTGATTCCAACCCACAACCTTCTTCCTCCTTTATGAAGAACAATATTTGCTATCCTCCAGTTTTCTGGAATCTTATTCTGCCTTCATAGTTTATTAAATATTTTTCTTTCCATGGCAAGATTTTACTCCCCATGAGGGTCTGCTGTACTCTTACCAGGAGATAACATATTTCGAATATACCATTAATGAATATGGCAGCTGCTTTAAACAACAACAAATAATAATAATAATAATAATAATATGAAACCATAACTGTGAGCTTTGGCCAACTGACACCTGCATGAGTGGAGCTAAGTAGATTTTTATCTGCACTTTTATCAAATAATACACGATTTAAAGTAATTTGTTTGTGTTGCATTGAGCAATATCTAGCTGGAAGTTGACTGTTTTTTCAGTAGGTCTTATACAAGTGGTATTTTCAGTTTTTTCAGTTAAGGCTTGTTAAAAAACCTGCATAGCCAGTGATAAGTGGGGGTAGTTTACCTCATTGTTATTCGGTTTCTGTCTTATACAAGTGGTACAGTGAATTGTTTTCTGTTTAAACTGTGAACTTTGGCCAACTGAGACCTGCATGAGTGGAGCTAAGTAGATTTTTATCTGCACTTTTATCAAATAATACACAATTTAAAGTAATTTGTTTGTGTTGCATTGAGCAATATCTAGCTGGAAGTTGACTGCTTTTTCAGTAGCCCACCCCTCTTGTAAATTTGCACTTGGATACTGCTCCTGGGCCCAATTCATTTGCTCACTCAAAAAAAAAAAAATGTATCTGCTTTTATTGTATTTGTGTTTCTTCCTACTTTATTTTGCTTTTGCATCATCTTAAAAGTACTCAGTTGTATTTATTACTGCTTGGTGTAACTCATTCGAAGCCTTTTAGTTTAAGCACTTGGGCTGCAGACTAGTTGTTTTACATTAAGAATGTTTGTGGTCTGCACTGTAGTGGCAGGACAGGTAGCCTATATCCTTCTAAGTTGGGAACTGCTGATTGAGGACTCAGTGTCTGTTATTCTAAAAGTGTATTCATTCTGGTTTAAGCACTTGGGCTTCAGGCCAGTTATTTTACATTAAGAGGGTTCGTGGTCTGCACTCTTGTGGGAGGAGAGGTTGGACTCTACCCTTCTGAGCTGGGAATTTCTGGTTAGAGGCTTATAGTGCCTGCATATTTGAACTGCTTCTTACTGAAACTGGTACACCTTGTTTGCTGTAGCATAGACTAGATCCAGGCCTGCTGAATCTAGCTTTGTTTGTGTAACTTGAGCATAAATCCAGGCATTCTTTGAAGTATTCAATTGTATTTATTACTGGTTGGTAGTAACTTGATTAAAGTGTAGCTATCATTCTAAGTCTTTTGGATTAAGCACTTGGGCTTCAGACCAGTTGTTTTACATTAGGAAGGTTTGTGGCCTGCACTGTGGTGGCAGGACAGGTAGCTTACATCCTTCTAAGTTGGGAACTGCTGATTGAGGGCTCAGTGTCTGTTATTCTAAAAGTGTATTAATTCAGGTTTAAGCACTTGGGCTTCAGGGCAGTTATTTTACATTAAGAGGGTTCGTGGTCTGCACTCTTGTGGGAGGAGAGGCTGGACTCTGCCCTTCTGAGCTGGGAATTTCTGGTTAAAGGCTTATAGTGCCTGCATATATGAACTGCTTCTTACTGAAATTGGTACACCTTGTTTGCTGTAGCACAGAATAGATCCAGGCCTGCTAAATCAAGCTTTGTTTGTATAACTTGAGCACTAATCCAGGCATTCTTTAAAGTATTCAATTGTATTTATTACTGCTTGGTAGTAACTTGATTAAAGTGTAGCTATCATTCAAAGTCTTTTGGATTAAGCACTTGGGCTTCAGACCAGTTGTTTTACATTAGGAAGGTTTGTGGCCTGCACTGTGGTGGCAGGACAGGTAGCTTACATCCTTCTAAGTTGGGAACTGCTGATTGACAGCACAGTGTCTGTTATTCTAAAAGTGTATTAGTTCTGGTTTAAGCACTTGGGCTTCAGGCCAGTTATTTTACATTAAGAAGGTTCATGGTCTGCACTCTTGTGGGAGGGGAGGCTGGACTTTGCCCTTCTGAGCTGGGAATTTCTGGTTAAAGGCTTATAGTGCCTGCATATTTGAACTGTTTCTTACTGAAATTGGTACACCTTGTTTGCTGTAGCATAGACTAGATCCAGGCCTGCTGAATCTAGCTTTGTTTGTATGCTTGTTGTTTGTTTACTTGTTATTTCCCTGAAACGCTAATTCCACCTAAAATGCGGCTTTTCAATGCTTCTGTGGATCCCTAGTGATATCTGCATTGCTTACTGTACTTATTTCCTTGTTTCACTTGAATGAAAGTTACTGTTCGTCGTTTTTGCATTTAAGTTACCTGTAGCACATTGCATTTAAGTTACCTGGCACTTGCTCACTAAAGCAATTATATAAGTCAGCACTAAAAAATTAAAAGCACTACACCCTCACAAACTCCCCTTGAGTACCTTGTTCCCCATTGGCCCTTTTTTTCAATTATAAAGGAATTCCCAATACTATTCTAGCATGTCCAAAGGTCAGTTGTCAATCTCCACCGGTCCAGCTGGTGAATCTGGGAATCTTGAGGCAATGTTACAACTGCCTCATGTACACAGACAACCCTCTCCTCCTCCCAACAAATTCCAACACATGTGAGAGATGTAACCATATAGCCAAACTGGAGGCTAAGCTCTCTCAACTCAGTACTGGCGTAACCAGTCAGGAGGAAAAGGAAACCACACTCACTACAATTCCAGTCTCACATAGACCTACCACGACAGCAAACCAAACACATAAACACACACAAACATACTCGGAGGCTCTAAATAAAAATCTGCCTAAGCAGCAGAGACCTCCAAAGCAGACACCCAAGCAACCGCTACCCCAAAACAAAACACGTGCAACACATAGCTCACAAAGCCAGTGTGCAAAACAGTCACAGCCCTTAAGGCTAAACAACACAACTGATACACTTGTAATAGATGACTCTATCGTCAGGCACACTGACGTCCCGCTCACCAGGCTGAACAAGGAGAAGGTCACGGTGAGCTGCCTGTCGGGCGCTAGGATCCGCCACATAACACAAGCACTCAGGTCATTCCAAGGCAAGTACAAATATGACTCAGTCATTGTCCATGCTGGTGTGAATGACCTGAGATGTACCTCCCTGGACTACATGAAAAGAGACATAGAGGAGCTCTCTGAGCATGTAGCCCAGGTCGGTATGACCCTGACCTTGAGTAGCATCTTACCCTCACCAAGAATGATGCCACAATATGAAGACAAGATGATCAATTTCAACAATTGGCTTAAGTATTGGTGTCATTCAAAGGGGATCCAATGCCTGTCAGCCTGGGATGACATGCTCGACAAGCCACGATGCTTCGCTAGGGACGGCTTGCACCTATCACCCCTGGGCTTTCGGATATTGGCAAAGGCTCTTGCTACCCCCCATAGTGCCTTTTTTAGGCAAGGCTCAAAAGACAAACCCACCTCCATATGTATCACAAGGGATAAGAAACTAAGGGTAGTGCTACTCAACGCCAGAAGTCTAAACCTCAAGATGCATGCACTCGTAACTCTCCTTAGCATGGAGAACATCGATATCTGTGCAGTAACAGAAACCGGGTTCAAGGCTCCCGAGAGCACCCCAGCACTACCAGGTTATACCTCATACCATGCTTTTTGGCCCCAAAACTTGGACCGAACCACAAAAGGAGGGGGAGTATCAATATTCGTCAAAGATACCCACACCCCCAGGTTGGTGGCACAGCATGAAGCATCAGAGACTATCCATGTGCAACTAACAGTGGGTAAAACTGCCTTCCAGTTTATAGCCTGCTACAGACCACCCTCCCAAACCCAGGAACTCCACTCAGCCTTCCTGAGAACACTGGAAAATATGAAGGTCTCTCCAAACACCATTATATTGGGCGACTTCAACTACCCAAACATAGACTGGGAGCATTACTCTAGCTCCAACACCCTAGCCCAAAGGTTCCTAGAATTTATAAACTCAAATGCTATGGAACAACTTGTTACCACTCCCACAAGAGGGGAAAACATACTGGACCTGATCATCACCAACATGGGGACTCTATGCTCCAGACCAGAAGTGTATCCCTCACTGGTAAGATCAGACCATAAACTAATCTCACTGGATATTCACATCCCGACCCCACCCCTGTCCTGAAAACCACAGTGTAAAACTTCTAAAGCAAATTTCACACTCCTCAAAACCGAGGTGGAATCCTTCAAAGCCCCAGGCCTGTGGAAAATATGGCCCAGACCGCAGAATCCTTTATAAACGCATTCTATGAACACCTTCAGGAATGCATGGATCATGCAATCCCAAATAAAACCAAGACCCAGTCCTCCAAAGGCAGACGTCCTGTCTGGTGGACCCCAGGCATAAACAAACTATACAATAGAAGGAGGAAGCTACTACATGATAGAGCAAAATCCCAAAAAGGGAAGGCATCTCTGATCAGTATTAGCAAAAAACTACGGGCACTCATAAAATCATCTAAGGCCAGCTTTGAGAGAAAAATTGCACAGGACACTAAGGATAATCACAAGGCTTTCTTTAGTTATGTTAGGAACCTGGGTGGGAATTCCCAGATATGCTCAGAATTAGTCCAAAATGACAAAAAATACACCGAACCCACAGACATTGCCAACATCCTAGCTGACGGGTTCAGCGCAAACTTCTCCCACCAAAAGGGCAAATATCTATCCCAGCAGAGTGCTGCCCCCCTGACATCTCAGATGCTCAGGTAAGAGCCGCCCTCTCCAAAGCAAAAAACACAGCATCAATGGGACCAGACGGTGTCCTGGGCTGCGTCCTACATGAACTCCAAGAAGAGCTAAACCCAAACATAAAACTACTGTTCAATCTCAGCCTTACTACAGGATATGTACCCAAAGAGTGGTGTACAGCAACGGTTGTCCCTCTCCACAAAGGTGGTGCCTCAACGGATCCTGGAAACTATCGCCCCATAAGCCTGACTAGCTTGGTCTGCAAAGCTATGGAAAGGATTATTATGGACCTTATAAATAAAGATATTGGGGACCTACAGACACTGGATCCTACCCAGTTTGGCTTTGTTAAGGGCAGATCCTGCCTCTTAAACCTGGTTGATTTCTTTGAAACAGTCACCAAGGCCATTGACGAGGGGAAGGTGGTCCACACAGCATACTTGGACCTTCAATACAATACCCCACTCGGGCATTATAGATAAGCTCACCAACTTAAATACAAACCCCTATGTCACTAGATGGGTTGCAAACTGGCTCAAGGACAGAACCCACATGGTTAGAATTGCTGGAGCCATGTCAGACTCCAAACCAGTTACAAGTGGCGTCCCACAAGGCTCAGTCCTGGGACCTCTCTTGTTCGGTATATATTTCTCAGAAGTACAGGCCAACACGGAAGGACTGTGGCTGACCAAGTTCGCAGATGACTGCAAACTGGGAGCCATAATCGACTCTCCAGCCGACACAAGCATCCTCCAAAAGGGCCTCATAGAAACAGACAACTGGTGCCAGAGCCATGGCCTCAAGCTAAATGCCAAAAAGTGTATAGTCATCCCCTTTGGCAAAAACCAAAGTGCCCACAAATTACCACATAAGTGGTAATCCATTAAGTACGGAAGAAGTAATTAGGGACCTGGGGACCCAAGTTGATAGTAATCTCTCATTTGACAACCACGTGGCCATAGTGGTTAGAAAAACATTTTATATAGCCCACCTAATGATGAAGGGATTCACATCTAGATCAGGAGAGGTCATCGTGCCTCTTTGCTCATCCCTCATCAGGCCCATAATTGAGTATAATGCCCCTTTTGGGATGTACCTTACCAGACACCTGCAGCAACTGGAAAGACCCCAAAAGTACCTCACCAAGAGGATCAAAGGGCTCAAACAGATGCCATATGCTGCCCGGTTAAAGAAACTCCAGCTCTACTCAGTGGCATACCGCCTGCTCAGAGGCGATCTGTCCCTGACGTATAAAGCCATTGGAATTAATGGACATGCTGCACCTCAGAAAATCCAAATCCCATCAAGAGACTTGAACCTCAGCACTGAAATAAATAGGACATGCTGGAGGGACAGATTCATAACCCAGAGGCTCCCTTCACTCTGGAATAAAATCCCAGTCCGGGTTAGGCAGAGTCCCTCATTGACTCTCTTCAAGAGGAATTTTCATGAGTGGATGGGGGATCGTAGGTTTACCCCGGGTATCACTTCTGTGTCACTGTTAGACAGAGGCACAGTATACTAACCTCGAAAAAGGGCATAGCAAAATTAATTTAAAATGGGTGGCGAAAGCCAAACACACTCTGGCTAGGCTTATAAATGCCCTAGGGCAGATAGCCTAGTATGAACCTATGAACCTATGAAGAAATAGCTTACATTCTCACTTGCCACTAATTGACAAAACTAATATTAAAGAAATGTATGCCCAGAAAAAAAAAACAGACTTAATATCACTTTTTTCATCAAAGCACCTCTTTGCTGCTCCTATTAAATGCACTGACACAATCTTGCAGCCATAATCTCAGAAACACAAACTGCATATTATTCTCACGAGCTTTCTGGCAAGAGTATGTACGGCCTACAGACATTTCTGCTGACTCACTCCAGTGCAGAGGATATGAAATATTCAAGGAGATGTAGTAACACAATGGTCTTTTTCATAATTTAATTGCACAGTAGGAATATATCTTGTAAAGAACTGTAGGCAGCTCATAGTAAAATGAAAGATACACATCTAGATTTAAGTATTAACAAAATTGCTACTCTTCTGTGTAAATTATTATGTTCAAATAACAAAAAGAAATAGCTATATCTTTCTATCTGACTTAGCAAACATTTTAGTTTTTGTGGGGTGATGATGAATTCTTCCTATATATTAAGTTGCAATGTAGAAAAAATCCAAACAATACCCAGACTTTTCAGTCATAGAAGGTTGTTGTTACACTGGAGATTTAATAACTTCACATTGAATGGTTTCAGGAGGCAGTGTTCTTCGAATATGAGCGACTTACAGTAGGAACAGTAGTGGGTTTAACAGCCTTCCTTAGCTAAAAATACAGTTGATTTAGTAGGTAACTCCTCTTTGTGCACCCCCAGCTGCCCAACTACACTGTTTATCTTTAACTGTCTCCAGCACTATCCCGCTGGGGTTGGGATCACACCAATGTCAGACCGGAGAGAGGAAGATGAGTGGGGCAGCCAGTTGCATCACATACAGTGGCCTTGCATGCCAAGGAGGATTTTTTGGTATGCCATAAATGGTCAGAATTAGTGACATCATACACATCACAGCATGCTCTGCCAGTAATTTTACTGCCAGTCTGTCCTGTAACTATGGCACATCCCCATCACCAGGGCTGTGTCTTTATTACTGATAGAAGCTTTCTTCTTGGAGTGGACAGGCTGGCAAAGTCACTCTTTTCCACCACTCCATCCCCCAACAGAGGAAACAGATGAGCGGTAAGGCTGACATTTAATGAACAAATGTCCCGAATAGCATCATTCAAAGTTGCCAAATACGTTTGTAATAAACTGTCTACTAAAAAGTCCAGGGAACTTCATTATAGGTGGTTTTTACTTCATTGTAGCCAATGCCAGCAAACATCCTGCTGAGTTTGCTAGATGCTTGGAAATATGTTACAATATACTGAAAGCCCCCCCCCAAAAATACTTCAAACTGAAGAACATGAAGCTTTCTATATTGCCAAAGAGATCTGTCTAATATATGATACACAAAAAAAAAAAAAACATTTCCAGCTTGATTTTTGAAATATTGCAACTGAATCAACAGGAGTTTTGAATAAATACTAAAATGGCTATATAATATATGCTTTTAGTTTAGTTTTTTAAGTTAGTTGTAATGAATAAGGTTTTGTTAATTCCCTGTGTTTTCTAGTTTTGGATAAAGGGAGTGGGCTTTTGGTTGAAGATTGGAAGACAGCAGAGGAAGTTAGTATATATTGGAAGGAGTAGAAAATAAAAATATAGTCTGAAGCTACTGGATTTAGGGAAATGGAATAAATATATCAGGGAATCCCTGGACTTTTCATTTGTTTCTAAACAGTTATGTAGGGAGTGTTGGACCAATATAAGCCTTGCATAACATTTGCTGCTAACCAAATCTATTAAAATAGGAAAATGCTTATTCTGTTAATGACTGCATAGCAACGTTTGGTTGTGATATGCTAGTGCTTTTGTCATCCCAAATAAATCTTCAGATATTTGCTAGAGTTCTTTAAGATTAGAATGAATGGAGAAAAGTGTCTCAGCTACATGCAGGACTTTTAAATAACACTGCATTATAACTTTATATACAGTACATACAGCAGGAGAAAAAAAGTAAACAAACATGATCTGTGAACATATCTGTCTTAAAATATTTAACATCATTAGTTGCATAATTAAATTAGCAGTACACTTCTTTAGAGAGTACTTGCTATAAAAAGCATGATTTCAAATATTTAACGTCAGTACATGACAAATTGCTATCATGCTTCCTTGGAGAACACTTGATGCAAAGTACAGTTTTTGAGAAATTGTTTACATATTTTTGTTAATTTAAATGACAGTTGTTGTTGTTGTTGTGTCTTTCGGCTTTTTCCCAGTTAGGGGTCGCCACAGCAGAACTCCGGTCCACTAATGATTGGCAGTGGATTTTTACGTGCCGAGTTGCCAGCCCTGATGCACAACCTTCAACGAAGGTACGCCCATTCACGCATGTCACCAAACAGAAGGCGCTCTAGAATCGAACTGGACAACATCTTACTGTGAGGCGACAATGCTACCGCAGCACCACCACCGCAGTTAATTTAAATGACAGTAATAACTTAAAAAATGTTGACTCATTTCCCATAATCCTTTATTTCAGTTGCATGTTATATAATATTTGATAAGCAGTTATATAATATCTGACAAGGAAAATGAGGATTTTCACAATATTTCCCTCAAACAAAATGTAATGATGTGAGAGAACACGGAAAACAACATATTCTCATCCTTCCTGACCCTAAATAAGGATAACATTTTTGAGCTTACTAATTAGAGAAGATATTATATCGGTGCAGTGCCTACAATCCCATTAAATAGATTTACAGCAACAGTTTGACTGCTAAAAGCAGAACCTATTGGAGAAGGGTCCTGAAATTTAGATGTTACCTTAATTTGAGTTGGATATGCATCAAGAAGAACCTTGAAAATGGTACGAATATAAATACTGTGTCACAGTCTTATGCCAGATAACTAACTTTTGTTTGTTTTTAGACTTGTTGTGTAAGTAAACTTACTATAACAGTAGATGTTCAAATGACCACTGCTGCACTAGCCTTAGATATATGGGGTTATATCCTGCTTACAAAGCTTCCAGGCAACATCCATGCAACCAAACTGTCAGGCAGCTTGAGCTGAGTAAAAGACAAGTTTGGGCACCACACCTTGGCATAAAAAAGCACCAAAAAACAAGGGGGAAGGAAGGAGGAAGTGGCTTTTGCACCAGTGATCATTTGATCATCTATTGTTTAAGTAAGGTTACTTATACAAATGTATTACGTTTATTATATCCATCACTGTTGCAGTAGCATTACCTATATGAGTAGACTATCCTAGCTAACTATATTTGGAGGGTAGAAGGAGAAGAGTCCAGGAGTCCCTGGAGAATGGTCCTAGCAAAGCTTGATCTGGACGTAGAGAAACAACCAAGCTTATAGTACGCTCATTTCACATTGCAATTTCTGTATGTATTATACTAACTTACCTTTATTTTTTTCTATAAAAACTCACTAAAATTTCTTCAAATATTAAATCACCATCATTTAACCTGTATCTATTCTTAAGCAATGTTTTCATATTATGTATAATTTGGTATAAGTATTTAAACTGTAGATGTATTTTTGTATTCTTTTTGAAGATTGTAAAATTACTTATCTTAAAATGTTTTGTAACACCTTGGAACTTTTCTCCAAGGGCCTCCACTCAAAATGGACTCCTGCCCAGCCAAACTTTCCTTGTAAGCAAATGTCAATGATAAATAAATAAATAAATTGTACAGAAGATCAACGTCTATGACTCCTTGGGACAGCACAGGATGAATAACCAGTGTAAACAAAAGTTCTACTGATCTGAAAGATGAGGAATGACTCCCTGGAGAGGAATAATTTCCTCAAACTGCCATCTATAACCCTGATGAATGATCTTTAGAACCCATTTGTCTGAAACAATCTCTCACTAAGGATACAAGTGAAGATTCAGACTTTCTGGAAGAGAAAAGGGGCCATGGTGGGAGGAGGTCAAAATTGAATAGTCATTCAGACTTGTTTGACTCTCCTTGGTTTTGGGAAGTTTGAGGCCTCTTTGGAACTTCCTTACATTTCTTCTTAAATGTCTGTTTACTTGCATTTTGTTGACATTGTTTTACATTTTTGTCAAAACTAGATGAGGCATTACAGATTCCCTCAGAAAATCTGCAAAAGAAAGGCTGAAAAATCTTAGAGAGTCCCTGAATCAGCTTACTTCTTTCATCACACTTCATCGCTTCTGTAGTAGAGGTGACAAAAAAAATCTCTATCCAAAGGTGAATTTAAAATCACATTTTAACATCATCTGGGAGGTTCTGTGAATAAAATCACGCAAAATTATATTAAAAATAGTACCAGTGGCCATACCGACACAATCCTAATGTTGCTTAGGTTATATGGGAATCATTACTAAATCTTGCAATTCCACAATCCCGAGGCTCTGAATCCTGAGGACCAGAATCTCAAGATTGCGGAATCTTGAAAATAAAAAAACAACATTTACTAATGTATATGCAGGGGGCAAACCCCCCTGCACCCCCCACACCCCCTGCAACTTAAATATACCAAAACAAGATCGCACTACAGTGGAGTGAATGGCAAAATAGTGCCATGCAGAGTGGAATGGAAACTTTGCCAATCACTCCACTGTAGTGTAATGTCAGAGTTGGCATATTTAAATTGCAGGGGGTGTGGGTGCAGGGGGGCTTGCCCCCCTGCATATACATTACACAATCTTGTTTTTTTTTGTTTACTTTTGTTTTTTTTTATCTTCGAGATTCTGCAATCTCGAGATTCTGGTCCTCAGGATCCAAAGTCTCAGGATTGTGGAATTTCGAGATTTAGTAGGGATCCCATTATATGATATATAGCAATATATGTGAAGTATAATGTTTGTTAATGTTAATTTATTACAGTTTGATTACTTTTATATAAATGTAAATTTGCCTGTGTCACAAGTGGTAATTCAATAAAGGTATTTAGAAAAAACAGTACCAGTGGCCAAAGCCCTGGAAGAAGTATCAACAGAGTCATACACACACACTGTAAACAATGAGTAGTGACCCATGGAACAGAAGAAATTAAACTGTTTAAACATATTTTTTTCCTCACAAGAAGAAGCTGCTGATAAAGCATTCCTCATACTTCCACAATTTGTCAGAACAAACTTTAACATATGAGCCTTATAATTCAAAATTCTGAAAATCAAAGATGCAGAAGCATATACTTTTCCCAATACTTAGCAATAATTTTCTCATTATTATCTGAAATATTAAGATTGCAATTAACTAAGTGTTTACCAGCAGGAGAATCAGCTAAAGCTATGGCTGCTGTGTCCTGTTTGGAAATAGTATATAAAAACTTTTTAAGGGCAGCTTGTTGACTATTAGGAAAACTGCAACCAGTAAGACACACATCCTCTAAAGCAGACAGAATCAGAGGAATACGTGTAGGTTCTGGAAATTCTTTCTGTAACAACTCAGTATTTTCTGTGGGAGTAAGAAACCTCAATGTTCTCCCACAGAAAACACCAGCACATTCAATAGTCTCAGAGAAAAAGAATCCGCCACAGGGAGAATCAGAAAATGAGCTTTCCTCTGAGTCTGAATCAGAAGTCTGTGGAGAAAATCCTGTATCTGTTTCTTCATCTTCCTGTTCAGATTAAGAATCTTGAATCTATTTAGAAAGAGAGGTATCCCTCTTTCTTTTATCAGAAACTATTTCACAAAAAGGACCAATAGCTTGAATTAAGTCTTGAACCAGACCCAGTAAACTACTCCTATCTAAGGAACTTTGAGGAGAAGTAGGCACACATGCTTAGCTTTTTGTTTATTTCTGTAGGGAAAATGGGGAATACCATGTTCCTAATCACAGAAGCAGCTTCCCCAGGATTAAGCACAGCATTCTGACACGAGGTTATCCCAGGACCAACAAAAGTGGCTCTCCCCTGCTCACTTAGGGGACCCCAGTACCCACAAAGGATGTGGCTGACACCAAGTCCATAAGAACTGTAGATGCTACACCAAAGGGATCCGGGGTAAAAGATGAGTAGAATAAAGTACAACAAATGGCCACAGCAGAGTCACCCATTTGTAGCTGAAGCAAATTACCAGCCTCCTGTAGTGGCAAAGGCTGTCTGCTTAACTTTTTCTTTTTGTGGCTCAAAGAAAGGCATACTGTAGGACTGTTCAGTGGTCAAGCCAAAAATTGTGCCTCTTTCCCAAGGCAACCAGCAATGTTGGTAAAAACTGCACGTCTTTTATAGTCACTTTTTTCACATTAAAATGTAGTAAAAAAGTAAAAACCAATTTAAAACTTTGCCAGCCCCACAAAAGTTAAATGAACGCAATTTCTCCACAGAAAAATGGTTTTCAGTTACTTTACAAAACTTAAACCGACAGGTATAAAGAGCTCTCCCATTTAAAAGTACAATACAGTTTCATAACAGTCTGTTAAAACACAACAATCCTAGCTTTAAAATAACTTTCCTGAAGAGGAAAGTGACAAAATGCAAACAATGTTTAAAACATTAAAGGTTTTTCCCTAAAGGGAACTTATCTGGCCAGCAAAGGAACAGTGCCAAGCCGACCATTGGTCCTCGAAACCCTCTACTCAAAACAGTACTCTTAAGCAGTAGTAAAGCTCTGAAGGGCTTGGCATCTAAACATGCCTTTTAGTCAGCTCAACTTGAGCTGCATGGCAGTTTGGGCTCATGGAAGGTGTCCTGAAGCTTTGGAAACTGGCCAAATGTTATGTTCTTGGCAGGATATAACCCCATATAGCTAAAGCTACTGCAGCAGTGATCAATATGATGAACATCAGAATTTGTTAGAAGAAATCAGGACAATAGGAATGCTGCTAGAGGGAGTGCTCAGGTGGGTACAATGCTAAACAGAAGTGATGGAATCCATATGATAATTTGTCACTGGTGACCTAAGAATGCTGTCACATTCTGATAGATCCAGGTTATAAGGAAGTGACTGAATGTCTGGTAGTATGGAACCATTTCATAAATAAAGATAAAGCTATAAAAGGTTGTGTATCACCAATGAGAGATTCAAAGATAGCAAGAAGTTAAGAGGTTGGGGTAAATTTGAATATCACGTAGGAAACTTTGAAACTAAGGCAAGGACAAATCCTTTGAGTGAGTCCTGAAATAAATAACATATAGGTTCAATCAGAAGGAAGCACTGTAGATGCAGGCAGTGGAAGGGACATGAGCTGACTGACATGGAAAGGACTGGAAAGCAAGTCAGGCTAGAAGAAGGGTTTTCTTTGGATTGTAGAGTGCAAAGATTTTAAGAAAATTGAAAGACTATGGTCAAGGTTTGAAAAAAGCTTTTTTGAGTTAAGAGTAAGCTAAGCAACATGTAGGAATCCCTGATCAGGATTGGCTCTAGTCTAATTAACTGTGAGAGATGTAGCAGAAGGCTTTATGTACTGATTGATAGTATAATGAGGATGGAAATTTTTGTAACAGACTGGATCAGTGAAAAGGCATAGATGAAGGCTGGGTAGGGATCCAATATTGTGGGATGGGCAAGACAGATAGAATCGCAGGTCAGGAAAGGTTGCATGCTAATTGGTTGAGGGAAATTCTAGGGTTAAACTTAGGGTGGTCTTAAGGAGAGGTACATTTGATTAGCCTACAGCTTTCAGGTGCTGTACTTATGTATGCAAGATGTGTACTTAATGGTGTTGCAACTGTGGATACTGACCTCAAAAAGGATGCAAAAAAAAGGAAAGGGACACAGAGGAAACTTTTAGCAGTGTGGGCAGAAGGGGGCAGGCTGACTGCGTAGGTCTGAGAATTACGATGGTGAATACATAAGATGCCGTCAAAAGTTGAATTGTTTAGCATAGATTGGATTTGGGAATTATTTTGCTTGTGTATATTAGAGACAGAACTGATGGTCAGGTGTTTATGGACAGACAAACTGAGCTGCAATTTATGGCAGGGTGAAGTAAGAAACTCTGAATAGATGGAGGGGTGGAGTTTGGAAAGATAAAGAATGGGGGTGGTTTAGCAGTGTGGTTTCTAGAAAGTTAGGAGTTTGTGGAGTGGTAGAAAAGTAATGGTGGAAGGCTGGTGAATGCACCCTGATCAAAGAAGAGTTGGATGGATCAACAGAAGTGTAATTGAATACATCTTTGGATCTGAGTGAGACATGGCTTATCAAATATCCAGACAGGGTGCACTGAGAGTGTGAGTTGTGGATGATATTGTGGAATAGGCAGGAGTTCTAGATTACATGAAGTGAGACAGGTGTGAAGTATGACTGAATGCCATTGAAGGGTGAATGCAAAAATTTGTTACCATTTAAGTTTTTAAAAGTTGGCTTATTATAATGGTAAATACTAAGGTGAACTCTTGTTTTGTTTGCTTTGACTAACTGGTGGCAGCAAAACATACACTTGGGAAGGGAATGTGGTGGCAATGGAGAATTACATTTAATATCTCACTCTGTAAAATATTTGATAAGTTCACGTGCAAAATAATTTTGCCTGAGTTTCAAAAACTGTTGGCGCAACTACATTAGAAAGCTCTGGTCCCAGCATGAGGTGGATAAAAATTCTGGGGATCCCGTAGTTACAAGCTGATCTATAGCTGTACAATGTAGCAAGCACACCTCTCAACTCCTCAGGGCATGAATTCTGGACAAAGCCAAATATATTGGGAGAGGTGAGAGCAAACACCCAAAATTGGGGACAGATTTTAAATATCGCTTTCATAAACTTAGAAAGTTGCTAGAATAGCAGGTTTTGCAGTAACATGCATTTTCCAAAGGATATAATGTCTAAAACTCAAATGTCTGCCATTATTTATTGACGTCATATCTCAATGATTTGCAAGAAAAGCTCACATTTTGTGAAGAATAGACTAAAATATAAGTAACTGACAAAAATCAGCTGGAACACTCACAAATAGTATAAAACGGTGCTTAAAAGTGAAGCCAAGCTTGAACAGGGAAAAAGAGGTTAAGCGCTTTCATCCACATAAGTGGACTTCATCAGAACACTAATACAAAATACTATCAGACTTTTATAGTCATTTTGGCGCCAAAACTAATACAAAATTTTAAAGTGCAAGTGCCTAATACTAAATGAATACTCAATTCATTAATACATATTAAACATAGTATACTCAAATATAAGTACTTTAAAATATTGTCTGACTATCTGAACTTATTAAAAACATTGTAAAATTGTAAGATTGATATTACTTAATATAAATTAACATTGTAACAATGGATGTTCACTATTACGGTGAGAAGCTATTATTAAATCTTTAAAAAATGTATAACCTTAGACATTATAATTTACAAATGTTTAATAACCTAACATTACTTCACAAATGTTATACAAATGTTGAAAATTGTATAAATTGATAAAATAATAAATTAAAACTATATAAAAATGTTTTTAAAAATACATGTATGAAGACAGTGTAAAAGTCTCCATCCTATATCTATGTTAATAGAAATTACCCTAGTTGTAATAAAGGCTTAATTGAAATGTGTTCATTGAGTCCTGGCTCTTTTGTGGCAGCTGTTAATATTTGCCATACACTTTCCTTCTTACCAAGGAGAGCTTTTGTGTCAACCCCCCTCCCCGTAAGCCTAAAACAACTTGGTCAGTTATGGCAAACTTATATATGTGTGTTCATCCCCTCTTAGATCTATATGCCTATACAATGCATTGTTCATATCTTTGACTCTGATACTATAAAGATGTTCATAAATCCATTTCCTGAACTGTCTTTCAGTCTTACCTATGTAGTAAACAATAATATTGTTAATGATTTAGTGTTTCCACAATGGCAAAAGTTATATGAAAAACAATACAAGTTAGCTGACACTAAGGCAAGGGGGGGTTTTAATAAAAAAGTAAGAAAATGAAGAGAGATATGGAACAATGCAAAAATAATCAGGCATATTTATGGAAAAGGGATGACCATTGCTATGATGAGGACAAAGACAGGACAAGTCTGGTAAGAGGGATTTATAGAGAGAAAGGAGCAAATTTTCAGGGGGGCAGACATTATCAAGCCCCAAAGCAATGGAACAAGGACTGGAAATGGAAGGGACAGTACCAAGATTGGAAAATGACTTAGAGGAACTATTACTAGTGGGTGAAGCTCACACTCAAGATTCAAGTGTACGTGATACAAGGGTGAATAGTGAGAGTATAGTGAAAAGTTATAAGGACTTTAAGATTTACAATTACACTAGTTTTGATATGAAACAAGAACATTTTATGTTATTATCAAAAGGAATGAAATATATCCCTTGTGTAAAATTTAATCTGGTAGACACAATAATAGAAACCAAATTATGTTGTAGGAGATTAAACTTGGCTTTATATTTTAAAAATAATACCCCCCCTTTAGGAAAAGGTCTTATAAAAAAGAAGAGTACATTTATTCCATCCACCCACCCCAATGTGGCTAATTTTGAAAAACTAGTGACCTGAAATATTTATAATATGAAAAGGAAAATTAAAAATTGGGCAATTAATGATAATTTAACTAAAGGAGAAAGACAAGGTTTAGTGGATTTGACTAATAATAATGATATTCGAGTTATGAAACCAGACAAGGGTGGGGGAGTAGTTATACATATAACTCTTTAAATTACATTAATGAGATGTACAAAATCTTATATGAGACTGGTAATTATGAAACTGTATCCATCAATGAAATCAACATTGGATGCAAACCTATTGATTTGAGTTTGGAAGAATATATGTTGGAAAATCGTATAACTATTGATGTATACAATTATCTAAAAGTTGATCATCCCACATTAGCTACAATAGTGGGCATTCCAAAAATACATAAGAATATTAGGCATCCTCCTTTCCGTCTGATAGTGTCTGGCAGCAAATCAAAAACCTACCCTCTAGGTGTGGTTATTGATAGATGGGTTAAACCCATATATGCAAATATTCCTCACATGATTAAAGATTCATGGATTTTTTTGTCTAATTTAACTTCAAACATATGGAAAAAAGATTTAATAGTTATCACTAAAGACATTATTGATTTGTTTTCCTGCATACCTAAACAGCAGGGATTTGAAGACTTTTGCAATAGTGTGAGGAAGTATTCTAACATGGATTGGGACAGGATATGTCTTATAATGGATATGATGACCATGGTTTTAGATCATAATTACATATATTTGAAGGAGAAAACTTTAGACAAACCAAGGGGGTGGCGATGGGGGCATCTTGTACCCCCATATTTGCGAATCTTGTTATGTTGGAATGGGAAACAACAAAATTATTCAGTAGTAGTTATTACAAATATGTCACCTACTATTCAAAATTTTTGGATGACATGTTCATTTTGTGGGACGGACCAGTGGAAAAAATTTTACCTTTTATTGAATTTTTGAATGGTACCAGTGATTTATGAAGTTCACACATCAATACAGTCCTGATGGTATCACTTACTTGGATACTTATACTTGCCATGCCAGTGAAGGGTTTCAGTCAAGAATTCATAGGAAAGATACTTTCTCCAATAGTTATTTGGAGCATACCAGCAATCATCCCAGACATATGTTAAAAAAAAAAAAAAATATATATATATATATATATATATATATATATATATATACAATGTATTAGGACAGCCCGTATGACTTCTGATTGTGAGAGTATGAAAGAAGAGATTAATTACATCAAATCAATGTTTGTCAGTAGGGGCTTCCCACTATCAGTATTAAATGATGTTACGAAATATGTAATTAATGAATGGGGTAAAAAATATCCTCCTTTGTCTGAGGAAGTATTCTATTTAAATATCCTTCACAGACATTGCCAACATCCTGGCAGAAAGGTTCAGTGCAAACTTCTCTCCCCCTTCTCCCCAAAAGAGCAAACGTCTATCCCAACAGAGTGTAGCCTTCCTGAGATCACAGATGCACAGGTGAGAGCTGCCCTCTCCAAAGCAAAAAACACAGCATCAATGGGACCAGACGGTGTCCCGGGCTGCGTCTTACACGAGCTTCAAGAAGAACTAATCCCTCATATAAAGTCACTGTTCAATCTCAGCCTTACTACAGGATATGTACCCAAGGAATGGCATACAGAAACAGTGGTCCCACTCCACAAAGGTGGTGCCACAACAGACCCCAGAAATGATCGCCCTATAAGCCTGACTAGCCTAGTCTGCAAAGCTATAGAGCGTATCATCATAGAAATCATAAACAAAGACATTGGGAACCTCCAAACACTGGATCCTACCCAATTCAGCTTTGTTAAGGGCAGATCTTGCCTCTTGAATCTGGTCGGCTTCTTTGAAACAGTTACCAAAGCCATAGATGAAGGGAAGGTAGTCCACACAACCTACCTTGACCTCGCAAAAGCCTTTGACATGATACCCCACTCGGGCATCATAAATAAGCTCACCAGCTTAAATATCAACCCCTATGTCACAAGATGGGTTGCAAACTGGCTCAGGGATAGAACCCACATGGTCAGAATAGCAGGTGCCATGTCAGACTCTAAACCAGTTACAAGTGGTATCCCACAAGGCTCAGTCCTGGGACCTCTCTTGTTCGGTATATATTTCTCCGAGGTACAGGCTAACACGGGTGGACTATGGCTGACCAAGTTCGCAGATGACTGCAAACTGGGTGCTGTAATCGACTCTCCGGCTGACACAAGCATCCTCCAAAAGGGTCTCACAGAGACGGATAACTGGTGCCAGAGCCATGGCCTAAAGCTAAATGCCAAACAGTGCATAATCATCTCCTTTGGGAAAAACAAAGTGCCCACAAATTACCACATAGGTGGTAATCCATTAAGTATGGAAGAAGTAATTAGGGACTTGGGGACCTAAGTAGATAGCAATCTCTCCTTTGACAATCACATTGCCAAAGTGGTTAGAAAGACCTTCTATATAGCCCACCTTATCATGAAAGGGTTCACATCTAGATCAAGAGAGGTCATTGTGCCCCTCTACTCATCACTTATCAGGCCCATAATTGAGTACAATGCTCCATTTGGGATGTACCTTACCCGACACCTTCAGCAACTGGAAAGACCCCAAAGGTATCTCACCAAGAGGACCAAGGGGCTCAAACAGATGCCCTATGCAGTTTGGCTAAAGAAACTCCAGCTCTACTCAGTTGCATACCGCCTACTCAGAGGCGATCTGTGTCTGACGTATAAAGCCATGTCCAACCCAGAATTAATGGACATGCTTCACCTCAGGAAATCCAAATCCCATAGAGCTACACGCTCCAGGGACTTGAACCTCAGCACAGAAATAAATAGGACATGCTGGAGGGACAGATTCATATCCCAGAGGCTCCCCTCACTCTGGAACAAAATCCCAATCCATGTTAGGCAGAGCCCCTCACTGACCCTTTTCAAGAGAAATCTTGACGAGTGGATGGGAGATCGTAAGTTTACCCCTGGGATCTCTTTTGTGTCCCTGCTTGACAGAGGTACAGTAAACTAACCTTAAAAGGGCTACCTTCTGTGACCTACTATACAGAGGCACAGTCAACTAATCTAAAAGGGTGGCAAAAGCCAAACACACTCTGGCTAGGCTTATAAATGCCCTAGGGCAGATACATACCTCTCAAGTGTACCTCATTACAAGGAACATCCCTCATTTGCGGGTCTGAAAAGGTTCATGTTCCTCAAAGTTCCTCATTGTTCCACATTGAAATACTCTATCACACATTCAGTGTTAGGAATTTTTTAAGTGAAATCCATGGTAAATAGAAATGAATCATATTAGTTCATTAAAAGATCTTCTTTATAAATAAAACCAGCATATTTTAACCTTCCTATGGCCTTCCTAATTGAAGTTGTTAGTAAGCCATTAGTATGGGAGGGTGGCCTAATGGTTAAGGTATTTGCCTTACAAACACAAGGTGCAGGGTTTGAGTCTCACAAGGGGTAATTGGCTAAGCTTAAAATGGCTTGAAAGGGCAGTTAGCTTAGTATGAACCTAAATACATCACCTAAATACATGTGTTCCACATTTTGCCCATTTGTTCCACATTATGAGGGCAAGTGTTCCTCATTTTGGAGATGGAAGGTTGAGAGCTTTGAGCAGATAGCCTAGTATCAACCTATGAACCTATGAACCTTTGTTGGGTAGAGGGTAAGATATTAACCTTGGAAGAGGTGAAATGCCCCAGAACCAGGTATACAATTGAGCATGTGTCCTTCAATTTTCACCATATGTGAATTACATCAAAGACATTGTGAGAAAAAATTGGAATATTCTAGCAGTGGACCAAGAAGTCAAATGCATTTTAGGAGATGGTCCCATGTTTGTCAATAAAATGGGAACTCATTTAAAGAAACATTTAGAAAAAGTTCCCACTGTTACAAATGGAAATAAGGTATGCAAATTTACTAGGAAATGTGGATTTTGTAAACAATGCTCTGTTACATTAGAAATTGAAGGGATGAGACTGGAAGACATTAATCGGACTTATGTTCACTTTAGGCAGGGCAACTGTAATAGCAAATTTGTTATTTACTTAGCCAAATGTATGTCATGCATAGGTAAGACTGAACAACAGTTCAGGAAACGGATTTATGAACATCTTTATAGAGTCAAAGATATGAACAACGTATTGTACAGGCATATAAATTAGTTCCCATTTTATTGACAAACATGGGACCATCTCCTAAGAGGGGATGAACACACATATAAGTTTGCCATACTTGACCAAGTAGTTTTAGGCTTACGGGGGGGGGGGGTGACACAAAAGCTCTCCTTGGTAAGAAGAAAAGTGTATGGCAAATATTAATAGATGCCACAAGAGAGCCAGGACTCAATGAACACATTTCAATTAAGCCTTTATTACAACTAGGGTAATTTCTATTAACATATATATATAGGATGGAGACTTTTACACTGTCTTCATACATGCATTTAAAAAAAATATATATATATACTTTTAATTTATTATCTTATCAATTTATACAATTTACATTTGTATAAAAATCTGTGATATAATGTTAGGTTATTAAACATTTGTAAATTATAATGTCTAAGGTTATGCATTTTTTAAAGTTTTAATAATAGCTTCTCACCGTAATAGTGAACATTCTTTGTTACAATGTTAATTTATATTAAGTAATATCAATCTTACAATTTTAGAATGTTTTTAATAAGTTCAAATAGTCAGACAATATTTTAAAGTACTTATATTTGAGTATACTATGTTTAATATGTATTAATGAATTAAGTATTCATTTAGTATTAGGCACTTGCACTTTAAAATTTTGTATTAGTTTGGGCGCCAAAAAGACTACAAAAGTCTAATAGTATTTTGTATTAGTGTTCTGATGAAGTCCACTTTACGTGGATGAAATCGCTTAACCTGGAGATTTTTTTTATGACAATAAACGTCTTTTTCCTTGTTCAAGCTTGGCTTCACTTTTAAGCACCGTTTTATACTATTTGTGAGTGTTCCAACTGATTTTTGTCAGTTATTACGGTGTTGTTGCTGGTTTTGTGATTTAAAATATAAGTAAAAAATCTGAACATTCTGCAAACCAAGAGGACAGCTGAGAGGTATGATGTCATATGCACCCTTAAGATCAATTGCCTTTGCATATTAACTGGTAACAGTGCTGAAATTCAAACCCACATTACTGGTAGTGTTGCACATTAAATGCTGATGACAGTTTCATGGCAGTTAAGTCCGAAAACTTACAGTTTCTGGTGTTTAAGTCCAAAACAGGATTTTCATAGTCTTTACAGGCTAAACAACTGGATTTTATTTTTGGAGATGGGACAAAGTTCAACAATCTACTATATAAATTAGAAATCATTATCACCATGGGACTTAGAATCATAGAAGTGAGGCTTACTTTCACTTTTAAATTGTAGTACACTCAACTGTAATAAGTACAGTTATATTGCATATTACACATTCGTTCATATATATTTTACTGAAAAGACAAGTACAACATGGCTATTTTACTTTTATCGTTTAAACACTTATTTACCAAATTTTAAGTTGATACAGCTTTAATATATTCTGTTTGCTTTTTTATGCATTTCCTTTTAAAATCAGTACAAAATTATACAGTGTACAATGGCAGTATGCCAGAATGGGCAGCTTCTGCAAGCAGAATCTGCAAATAAACAAAACTAGACAGTTCTAAATATATGGATAGATGCCCTTAGATAAATAAACATTGCATCTGGAGAAGTACAAATCCAACCTTACTGCAGTGAAATATTTAAAGTAGTGCTTTAAGAAGGGACCAACTAATTTTGTTCACTGCAGTGATGAGTTGGAAATACAGCAATGCAATTAGTAAAAAGCAGTGAGAGATACGATTAATTTATAGCAAGAACCAGAATGTATTTAGTCTTTCCAGACATGTTTAGATGTGGGGTCTTATCCCAAAACAAAAACATAGTTCTAACCATTGCTGCAGTTCACTTTTATTATGTTGTTGCAATAAGTCACACCAAAGTAATTGTCAGACAAGATGAAGAAACACAAAATCAATAGTAAAGACTAATCCCCCTGAACAACTGTAGAAGAAAATTTTGCATTAAACCAATTAATACATTTAAACACTTTGAACACTGATACAGAAGAGTCAGCACTTACAGTATTAAAATTAATTAAGCAACTTGCCCTGTCAAGACAACTTGCTCACGTGCCAAACTAGAGAAAATGCATATGTCATTCACTGTAACCCCAGAGAAAAGGACTTCAATGAGATTAAATAATTTTAATCCCAGCAGATGACCACAAGACATATATTACCATTATAAAACAGCTAAATTGCTCTCATATTGCAGTATAAAGATGAACATAAACTAGTAACAGACCATATGTCTAGCAATTTACTGTAACTTACAAGTTATATTCATTATTACCCTTCAATATAATTTTATAACCTCTGAACAGATAAGCACCTGTTATTTGGTATTGTTAGCATGCAAAAGGTCATTTTATTACTGTTAATAGATAGTCCTTACAGCAGTAAATTAAAACAGAATGCATAAACAAGGGAAAATAAACTGCACAGTGAGGTTTTAATTACTGCAAGAAAGCAATCAGATGTGATGTCTTTCTTCAATACATAAACTATTATCTGTATAGCAAAGTAAGAGTAACAGCATACAGAACTTAACATACAATACAGATGGCAATATTTCTACCTAGAAATGTCTTGCTGCATTCATGGGATGTTTCTTAGCATAAAATGTAAAAGACCATAACTGTTTTCCTGGTACCTACAAATACATCCAAATGACACAGCCCCATATTGCACTCTTAGACATTTTGCTAAAAAATAATTTCTTCAATTTTTATCACTTTGAAGTTTTTTTTCCCCTGATTACTGAGGTGTATTGACTGCAGAGCTGATTATAAAAGCTTGGGGGGGGGGGGCAGTAGGAGGTCTTGCACCATAAAAATACTATATAACAAATGCCCTTTCAGTGACTTTTTTTGTCCTAAGTACAGTTAGTTTGAGTCTTACTGATCATTCTATACATTTTTTTCTCGTTGTATAAAAGTGTAGCAAATGGCATGAGTAAAATTATTTCTGCCCTGCTACAGCATGAATAATGTAGTTGGTGACTCAGTACATCTGTACAGCCTACACTGATCTCATAACTCTCAACTGTCCAGGTTTTCTCAGAATGTCCAAATTTTGTGCCCCATAGTTTTGGTCTGCTTCTCATAAAATTTGTGGTTTTCTGACAAATCATTAAGGACTGAAGTCATTAAACAATGACAGACAATTGAGTTTTCAAACGTTAAAATCCTTCAGAAAATGCATGTTAATGAAAAAAATATTATTCTAGTAACAGTCTAAGTTTATAAGAGCAATATTTAGAATCTGACCCTGATTTTGGGCCTTTCTCCTATTATCTTGGCTTTGTCCAGAATTCTTGTGCTAAGAGTTTGTTAGGTATGAATCAGATAAGCAGAGGATACCTCATACTACATCCATCCATAATTATGAGGTGCAGCTGACTTGCTATGGTGACCCCATGAATAGCTGCTGCCATCCATAGAGTTTACTAGGCAAGCAGAGTATGGAAGTAGCTTGTCAAGCCTTTCTTTTGCATCACACATACATACACATACATATTCACCCACACACACACACACACACACACACACACGCGCGCGCCAAAGTACCATTTATATTTGCCAGTCCACCTACTACATGTCTCTAGGAGATTGAACTGCAAACCTCTTGCTACAAAGTGGCAGTACTACTCACTGCATAACTGTGGCACCCCTCACTCTCTGCACCACTGCGGCATCCCTCATACCAGGTAAATAATATTAATAAAATGCAGACAAGGCATAATCGTTTGCAGCAGATAACTAAAATTGATTCCAACCCCTATTATATTTTAGTCTCCCAACCTCTTAGTGCAGGAATTGTGGACAAAGCTCCATGCCTATCACCCACCTCCATTCTCACAAAAAGGGGTCTATCGTGGCTCTATCCAGATCCCCTTCCTGTTCTCCATATGCATCAACAAACTACTATATGGCCTTCAAAACCTCCCACTACTTCTTTACACAGATGACATGGTGATGACAAGATCCTCTACTACCTTAATAACAATCAGAGTTTCCATCAAGTAATTCACTAAAAACAAAAACCTTTTACTCTGTTCTTCCAAAACAAAAAAAAAAAAAATAATATGTGCATGGTCGCCACAGGTGGTAGAAGTGAAACTTCTGTAAGGAAATGCAATGGAAAGCAAATATTACAGTACGATATAAGCTCCTTTGCACTTCTTTACAGATGTTTCATTTCTATCAAGCATACCGACCATACACATTCTTTTTTTTATTCTATGGGTCATTTTCCCCAAGATAAGTGGAGTGGGTTCTACTAAAGACAGATAAAGTGAATAGACAGATAAATAACTTAACTCTGCTCTTTTTACTATATGAGGACAGATTGCATCCAGATGATAAATCTGAAAATGATCTGTAGTTTTCTAACGATTTTCATTAACAGGATAATAGTGGGCAACAACTGCATTTTCATTATTTGGTTTAATAGTTACTTCAGGTATATCCTCTATTGCAAGTGAAGGCAGGGTAAAAGTTATTAAAAATGTTGAAGAGAAACCACCTAATCAATTTTACCTGCTTGTTAGTCTAAAATGTATTAATGACACAAACTTTTAAGTACTAAACATAAAGGTAACAAAGAGGTGCAGTATTAGTTTAGAGCATCTTTGGATACCTTTTCACTGAAATACCTTCAAGGACATTTTTGCTTTCTTGGAAAACACATTTTTAGAAGTAATCATAACTTTTGACCAACATTACAGGGTGTTTGGGGAGGTTTAGAAATAATTAACACCTAACAGGCAAAAGAT
Organism: Protopterus annectens; assembly: GCF_019279795.1. Classification (NCBI taxonomy): domain Eukaryota; kingdom Metazoa; phylum Chordata; order Ceratodontiformes; family Protopteridae; genus Protopterus; species Protopterus annectens. Next base: position 1,745,604,002 of record NC_056725.1, read on the forward strand.
AAACATTAGAGATTCTAGTATATAATTAATGTGTTCATTTTATTTAAACATTACTTTCCGTGCAGAATTCCTTGACTTTATACAGTTGCATGCCATTCAAAACCATACAGATAGTGAGTGTGTGCATGTGGGACTGCCAGGGATCACTCACTCTTCTGTTCTCATTCTTCACTCTCAGTGTGTGTGTGTGTGTGTGTGTGTGTGTGTGTGTGTGTGTGTGTGTGTGTGTGTGTGTGTGTAACTCTGTGTGTGTGTGTGTGTGTGTGTGTGTGTGTGTGTGTGTGTGTGTGTGTGTGTGTGTGTGTGTGTGTGTGTGTGTGTGTGTGTGTGTGTGTGTGTGTGTGTGTGTGTGTGTGTGTGTGTGTGTGTGTGTGTGTGTGTGTGTGTGTGTGTGTGTGTGTGTGTGTGTGTGTGTCTGTGTGTGTGTGTGTGTGTGTGTGTGTGTGTATGTGCATGTGTGTGTGTGTGTGTGTGTGTGTGTGTGTGTGTGTGTGTGTGTGTGTGTGTGTGTGTGTGTGTGAGTGTGTGTGTGTGTGTGTGTGTGTGTGTGTGTGTGTGTGTGTGTGTGTGTGTGTGTGTGTGTACATGCTTGAAAAGCTGAAGTAGAAGTACAGAAGTCAAACTCTGTCCTTCACAGCGGAGTTTGACCATATACTTCTGTTTCACTTTTCCATTACACTCTGAGCTCTCACCCCATCCCAAAAGATGTTTCGCTTCAAAAATGTTCTTCAGCACTAAGAAAAAGCACTCAGAAATTTCCTCCCAGATACACATCATTGACTACAATAACATTCCAAAGAAGTATCAGTACTTTTAAAACATCAGGGCATCTGGTTTGACCCACCTCTGGACTTCACATCCCACTTAAAGAACGTAAGGAAAAAGATTAACACACTGCTATTTTGGACCATTAAAATATCTTCCCTTTCTTATGAGGTAATTCAGAATAGCAAAAGACAAAGACATTCTTCTCTCCTAACTCCAGTATGACCACTGATTAGTAGCTTCCAAAACTAACTCTAAACACATATAAACGATTGAGAACAGGATATGTTGATTTATCATACTTTCCCCAAAACATGAATGACTACAAAACTCTAGAAAAAGGAAAACGGCACCCGATGAAATGAAGAAGTAAACTATTACTAGGATCTCAGCTACTCAAACTTCTGTACAAACAAACAGTCCCTCACTTTGCGGCCAAGCTAATAATACTCCTCCCTCATACACCCTCAGGGGTCATGACACCTCTGCTCCCTCACTATGACCCCCCCAACGCCACGCTTCACTTTTTCTCAATTCTTGATCCAAAACTATGGAAATTTCTCCCATCCCATCTCCAACAGGCTTTTTTCTACTCACAATTCAGGGTTCAATTAAAGGTTCACCTAAAGAACACAGCCCAATGCGAATGTCATCTACCTGGCTACATTACATTTTTCTATTTAGTCTGTCTGTTCTCAACTTCCTTTTGGACCTCCACTGTTTAAAATTCTACAACCTACTACTGCCTCACTTTTGGACAAGCAATTACAATTGACTTATCTATAAATACTTTCCTTTATACATAATGTACAGAACTACCTAAATTACAATGCTCTCACTGTTATATTGCTGCTCATTTATTTTGCTATTCTGCAAATACCTGCTTTTGTACATAGCCATTTAGACCATCAGCTGCTATGTGTACTGTCTGTATTCGCTGTGAGTACAGCAATGCCCTCTCTGTTGTTGCATTTTGCCTGGACTGAGGCTAAAATTAGTAATTTGTGATCATTTGTAATCAGAAACCAAAACCTGCTATTACTGGACATGTTGGCATTTAGAACACTCCAGCATCAAATGTGAGACTTAGTAGGAGTGGAACAGAGTGGGAAATTTGTAAAATTCTCATCAGCATTACCTGAGTGCCAGGTGACCATGGGAGGATTTTAGAGGATAGTGTGGCTTCCTGTAAACCTTGGTGCCAGAGACTGTAAATAATTCCTACTGAGGTTCTTAGTAATGAGGATGCAAAATTCTACATTATGTGGAAGAGGCAGCACTCAATGTGGCAGGTTAGAATGTGATGTAGACAGAATAAAAAATACATGGGCCTCATACCCTAACAACAACAGCAGTATACACATCTGAAAGATGTGCACACTGTGTCACTGGTTTTGTGGATGGGCAAACCCAGTGGTTGACTATAATGGGGTGATTTGGGTGTCTGCCCAGGGCTGACAGCTCTAGGTGGGTCAATAGCAGCTACTTAATGTCTGCAATGAAATAAAATGCTTTGTTATCTTCAGCAATGCTAACTCATTTAACTTAAGTTAGTGCAGTGCATAACAGTCAGCAGTGACTGATAATTTATACTAAATATAATATTTGTTTAAGAAAAAAGGTTAAAAAGGCACAGCAGGTATTTACATCTGTATACTCGCAATGCCTACCAAATGCACATCTGCAATACCAGCAGTGATGCTGTCCTGCTAGGGACCATTTATTTATTTGAAAGAATATTCCTGATTACAGCCCAAGGAGACTGTAGTAAAGCAACTGTAAATTCTGCTTCTTGCCATCCCATGATTCATTGAGATAACACGGGGCAGAAAGCCCAAGGAGTGGTATAGGAAACAGACATGTAGCACAGGGGTCCACTTTTAAATGCCAAAATCTTGATTTTTAAAAAAACGAACCCAAAGCATCGAGATTTCGATATCTTGACATTTAAAAGTGGGTGAAAAAAAGACAGACACCTAAAATAAAGTGTTTGCAGGGGGGCAATCCCCCCTGCACCCCCCACCACCCTACTTCAATATACCAACTCTGAGATTGCGCTACAGTGAACGGCAATGCTCCTGTTACACTTACCGTTCTCTTCACTGTAGAGCGATCTTGGAGTTGGTATGTTTAAGTAGGGGGTGTGGGGGGTGCAGGGGGCTTGTCCCCCTGCAAACACTTTATTTTGATTCATTTGTGGGTTTTTTTTCACTTTTAAATGTTGAGATACTGAAATCTCTGTGTTTTGGGTTCATTTTTTTAAAACTCGAGATTTTGGCATTTAAAAGTGGACCCATAGGATAGACATGTTTTGGAACAGTATGACCACTGAAGCAAGAGGTAAGGATTTTTTTTGTTTGTTTGCTTGTTTGTTTTTTTGAAGATCCTGGCAGGTAACCAGATATTAAGTTATCAAGTGTGTACACAGCCACCCTTTCTCTGGATTCCCAATGCCCCATTGCCATATGTTTACTGCTGAAAGCAAGACAGCAGAAAATCCAGGACAGCAAATAAATCCGTTGTAGAGAGTCATGTTTTTGAAGAACACGGCCACTTTAACTTTTTTTTTTGCTTTGTTTGTTTGTTTGTTTGTTTGTTTAGATCCTGTATGATGTGCATGCCTGGTCAGCCTTTGTTTGGATTCCTGTTGCCATATGTTTAATGCTGAAAACAAGGATACAGAAAACAAATGGGCATTTGTCAGCATAGCCCTCAACTTCATTGCCAAAAATAACTGGGGGGAATCATGTTACCATGAAGTGTACACCTCATGTACATGTAGCAGTAACCGTTTTGAATTCACAGACCACCCTAATATGGTGATGCTTGGTGTGCATGTGCTAATGTACAGCTCTGTGTAGGGCTGTCTCTAAAGCTGCGCTATATGCTAATGAGGCAATCAGGGGAGAGGCATATGCGAATTAGCTATGTGGTCTCTCTTCCCTACAATCACCAACAAGAAGGCATCTACACACCATGTGATTCACTAACCTGCCATGTCACAATAGTAAACTCAGCCAAAAGGCTGGGTTTATCCATCAGAATATAAAACACTTTGTGGATCTGGGAGTGTAGGAACCACTAGTCAGCAGGGATACTAGATGTGTGCCATAACATTACCTACAGCAGTACTGGGATCAAGGGTTGGGGGGACCACTAGCCACTAGGAATGCTACATTTATGCATTAATGGCACCTAAACTAGTATGGGGATCAAAGGTGGGGGAACCACTAGCCACCAGGGATGCAACACTTGTGTCTTAACAGCATCTAAACTAATATGGATATCAGAGGGTTGGAGGAGTCACTAGGATACTATACTTATGTCATAATGGCCTCTAGACTAATAGAGAGATTGCAGGTGGGGAGAACCACTAGCCAACATGAATACAACACTTATGCCATAATGGCACCTAAACTTGTATGGGGAATGGAGTTGGAGGGGAAGTACTACACATCAGGGCGCACTCTAAAGACCCTTAATGGCACTTAAACTTCTATGAGGATCAGGAATGGGGAAATTACTAGATACAAGGGATGTGACTTGCAAAAGGAGATACAGGGGAAGGATAGACAACTCAGGGGTATTTACAGGAACTGTGAGGTGTGTGTGTGTGTGTGTGTGTGTGTGTGTGTGTGTGTGTGTGTGTGTGTGTGTGTGTGTGTGTGTGTGTGTGTGTGTGTGTGTGTGTGTGTGTGTGTTTGAGCACAAAACATAGCTAATTCAACCAGCACTATGAACCGTACTTCTCAACCTGTTAATGCAAGAAATCTGGATGAACCCTGACGTAATGGAGTGACAAAAGCCCAAAAAATAGGGACAGATTTAAATATTGATCTTATAAACTTATAATGACAGAATTTGTCTTCGTCTGCATTCTTCTGAAGAATAGGAAGTCTGAAACTCAAATATATGTCGTTATTTAGTGACTTCAATTCTCAGATCATCCCAGTGATTCACAAGAAAACCACAGATTTTATGAGAAACAGACTAAAAATATGAGATAAAAATCTGGATAGTTTGTGAAAATCTGGACAGTTTAGAGGTATATGAACCAGCACCACGGGCACAATGTTGCAGAGAAGCTGAACATGCAGGCTCAAAAAGAGCCTGTGTCAATTTTTCTAAAATTAAGGCCCCAATGAGAAGAAATAGGCTTCCTTGGGAACCTGAGATGCAGGACGCCTATAAGAAACTGTTTGACCTCAAAGCAAGAACACAAAGGAGGATTCAAGGGCAGACAGGCCAAAATAGTTGTCAGATGGACCTTTACAGAAGAACAGGCCAAGCCAGAATGGAGCAACTCACACAAATAGGCGACAACCAGAGGGACTTGGTTATGAGCATGGCGACAGACCAAAAATCTCTTCCATTTGGCAAATAAGACTTTCTGGTTGCAAGTTTTCTTCCCTCCTGTAAAACCCTGAGCATGTTATATATTTACCATATTTATGAGTGTTCATTTATGTGATGCATTGTGTCAAAAAGGGAAATAAATCAGAAGTTAAATGTTGAAATTGCTGAAACACAATTTCAAATTTGACATCTTCGCACTACGGTACAACAGCACTCCTGAACATTCATCCATTCAATGTCAGAAATGGAAATCCAGAAGGACATTAGTGGTATATAGCTCCAAAGTGCTATGAGCCTGATACTCATGTGTAATGAGTAGTTTTCATGTCACTCAGTGCCACCTTCCTATGCAGAGCACATTTCTATGAATCCCAACTTCCATGTTTTATTATGTTGAAATAGTTGTGTTTAATAGAGGACGATAATCCAGGTCATTATGAAAACAAATTAAATCAGGTGGATTATTAGACCATGTTTGCTATAACATTTAATGGATGACATCATGCTACTCACTGCCACCTTCCTGTGCAGAGCACATCTTTATGTATCCCAACTTCCATGTTTTATTTTATTTATTTAACATTTGTTAACCAGGAAAGTCTGACTTGGAACAAAGCCAATTTTCAGCAGAGTCCTTTGGAGAAATGCTCTAGATGCATGTCTTTGTAATGGGGGAGGAAAGACATACAAACACAGAGAGGACATGCAGGTTCCACACAGAAGGCACCCCAGCCAAGAATCGAACCAGAGAACCTCTTACTGTGAGGTGACAATGCTACCGCTGCACCACTATGTTGGTATAGTTGCATTTACTAGAGGATGATAATCCAGGTCATTATGAAAAATTACCACATTTTGCTGTTAATGCAATAAAATCAAACAGATTTTACAATGCTTATACTCAACAAATCTGAATGGCAATAACAGCTTTCTGAGTTTGTTTGCTACAGTGATTCTGGCACTATAACATTAACGAGGATGATAATCCAGGTCATTATGAAAAATTACCACATTTTGCTGTTAATGCAATTTTACATACCATTTTCACCATATATACATTAAAGGCAGTTTTTGTATGACTGCGATAAATCATCATGTGATAATGAAATTAAATTCTAGTTCCTCATATTAAAGTAGCAATGCAGATTCAGAGCAAAGATAAAGCTGATTAGTTAATGCTTGCAGAAACAGAAAGTTTGAAAAAAATGTGATATTTCATAGCACAGAAGAAAAGGTGAAGCAGGTAATCGGAATGAATTTACCAGTGTAAACTCCTAGAAGGATGTTTATCAGCTCTGGAGGTGGTCGACTGGATGTAGCATTGTCAGACTGCATGGTGTTATCTGGGCAGTCACTTGCTCCACAAAACTGTAAGGCATCTTCTGTGAAATTAGCTGGAAAACATAACAATTACAATTAAATTAAGAAAACTTACAGAACTGGCAGTCATGTGTATTAAACTAAGGAGGTAGTATCACACACACACACACACACACACACACACACACACACACACACACACACACACACACACACACACACACACAAACACACACACGTATATATTATGCATGGAGTGCCATATCAGGAAAAAGACAAGCTAGTTAAACACCACTGTAGCACAAGACTGGGACCAAACAAAGACTGACATTATTTCTGGTATCTGTTCTGATGTACTGTGCATGCTATGTTAAATGGGTTTAACAAAATAAGCAACAGAGATGTCCGTTGCTTATTTTAAAAGCAATGGAGATCTTACGCCAACCATCAGCGCACACGCTGATGGCCAATCACGCGGGGGTCATAGTATTAATAACACTTAGAAAAGTGTTTAACAATTGTTAGGCACCTTTCTAAGTGGTGCTAATATCGTGTGGTGCACTTAGCACTAAGGACTCAGTGACAGTCTCTAAATAACAGTGGCAGAAGTAAAAATAACTTGCCTGGCCATTGTGAACTTGTTACATTTTCTGCTAAATCATAAAGAATTACAGTCAACCAAAAATGCCAGAAACAGTTTCATGCTTGTTATTGTTCAGAAATGCATGTTGCTGTGAAACCTGTCCTTTTAGTGAATTAGAACAATACAGTATTTGAAAACTTTGTCTTGGTTTGAACCTTTGTCCCACCCATAAACATTAAACAAAGTAAGATGACTGATGTTCTGCTACTCTCAGTTTGATTGTGCTAATTAACAGCATTACAAGTTTTCCAAGTGGGTAAAACACTTTGCACTTTTGTTTGTCTGTAATGGGATACAGTACAAAGTGTACACTACAAATAATTATGATTGGGTTTCTGACTGTGATCTTTACTTACACATTCTCAGCATTGATGCCAAGGTTCACCTCAAGAGTAAATTTCTTAGCATCCATGTCTCAAACACTTAACAGAGTTGCAATCAGAGAACCAATCATAATCCTTTCCCTCTATCTCTCTATAATATACACACACACACACACACATATATATATATATATATGTGTGTGTGTGTGTGTGTGTGTGTGTGTGTGTGTGTGTGTGTGTATGTATGCATGGAAACACACATTATTAGAGAATGTCTGTAATATCAAATATGTTTCCTACCAGCAGAAGTGATCGGATACTCATTTGATCGCTTCTGCTGGCAATACTTTGTGGGAGATCACGGAACAGCAAAGAATGGGTACTTACCCTTTCCTTACTGTTGTGTGATCTCAGAGCTGGTATATATAATTAGAAAGAGTTGTGGGGGGCAGTCCTCACATGGGATTTCAGGAATTCTTGCCCACATTAAAAAAAAAAAAATGAGTTTTATGCATACCTCTCAAGTGTACCTCATTATGAGGAACGTACCTCATTTGAGGTCTTAAAAGGTTCATGTTCCTTGAAGTTACACATTGAAAGGCTCTGTCACACATTCAGTGTTAGGAATTTTTTTAACTGATACCCATGGTAAATAGAAATGAATCATATTAATTCATTTAAAGATCTTTTTTACAAGTAAAACCAACATATTTGACCATCCTATGACCTTCCTAGTTGAAGTTGCTAGTAAGCTATTAGCAGGTGTTCCACATTTTGTCCGTTTGTTCCACATTATGAAGGCAAGTGTTCCTAATTTTGGAGATGGAAGGTTGAGAGCTATGGTTTTATGTTGTTCACATTATTTTGCCTTTTAGTCATATGGGATTAATGTTTTGATGTTCTCTGTTTGTATATAGGCAGTCCCCGGGTTACAGACATCTGACATAAGGACAACCCATAGAGAAGAACAGCCTGTCGTAATCTCGGAAATAACGTGAAAATAAATAAAACTCCTTAAAAGTTGCCCAAATTTTACCTTGAAAATGAAGAATTATGCTGTACTTTCCTTTTCCCTGTCTTCCCCATTTGGGAAGCTGCTTGCACTTCTTGTTAGAGCAGTTACTTCTACCTTCACGGAGAACAATCCGATTGGTTATGAGATCTCTGTGTTGGTGATCTGATTGGTCAAGACCACTGTGTTGTACAGTATTGAAGCAGTTACTGTACTGTACAGTAGAATGGGTAAATGACATTGTGGCTCACTATGGTCTAGGTGACAGTAGGAGGTCTGAAAGAGGTCTGAAAGTTCTGGAAAGAGTGGAAATATTCATGGGCAATGCCTGTAGTACAGAAGTATGAAGTGAAGCTTAAAAAGAGGCAATTTTAACATTTTTTATGTAACGTTCTACTGTACTGTACTGTTATTACACTGTACTTACAGTATTATTATTATTATTACTAGAGTATTATGTTTAAGATTTTTTTTTTATTTGGAAGTGTTTCTAAAGTGTTTTATATACAAAGAAAAGTAAAATAAATACTAGACTGAAGCAAACATTTGACTAAGTGACATTTAATAAGAACCATATGTACGTGTTTAGACTTACATACAAATTTGACTTAAGGACAGACTAAAAAAAACAGATCTCGTCCTTAAACTGGGGACTGCCTGTATTTGGACATCTTCGAAGAACATCCATGTGTGCACATACATACACACACACACACATACACACACACACACACACACACACACACACACACACACACACACACACACACACACACACACACACACACACACACACACACACACACACACACACACACACACACACACACAGTGCACCTTATATTGTGTATTGAATGTTTGTAAAATGTTAAATGCAGAATTTTTTTTCTGGACGGAGAATTCATCCTTCAGTCCGTGTATAAAAGGTATCCAAGCTCTCTGGACAGTGTTCATCAAAGAGGTAAATACATGAACAAAGAAGCTAATTTCATTGAGAATAGCCATATTGCTTTAGGGTTGTTCAGTTGATTTTTTATAATGCCACAATGCACCACAGGAGTGAATACCGATATGCAGAGCAGATTACATGGGATAATTTCTCCAACCATAAGAGCTTCACAGTATCTGTAACTTTATCAAACAGCTTCAGCTCATACCTTTTTACAGGGACTTAGGAAGTAACCTGTCTGATAAACTGTCCTCATGCTCTTCAAGACAAATGTTCCTCTCGGCAATCTTCTTCAGGCCAAGAAGTACACAGTATTGTCTGCTTTAAACATACAAATTCAAGATTACTGCTTGAACTACTAGCAATACTCCCAAAAGTACAAAGCACTACAGGCAATAATAATAAAGGGAACAGCAATACAGATGGAAGGAAAAGTCTTCCAAAAAGCAGTCAGTGGCCACTGATACACAGTCTATCCTACACCCACACCCCAGCACTCTATAAAATAATATTTGTAATCATATGAAATGAATAGAAAAAATGCATGCATTGGTTTAGCAAGACCAGCAATTGCATATGGCAGCTATTTTGGTACCCATTTACAAAACTAGTCGGCTGAAGTAAGACAGCACACAGTGTGATGTAGATTCACCAGACTGATCTGCAGAGCACAGAAAGATCATTTTTGGGGAGGGAATAATTACGCTTAAAAAATCGTGTAAGACTATCCTTATGCACCATGGTGCTGGCTAACTACATGTCTAAAGGAATTCATACCCCAAGGAGAACACCCAAATAACTTTTGAATAGTGATAGCTTTTTTTCATGCACTGTATGAATGAATTAATAAGTTTTTTCAAAGTTTTACCCTGAAATGCACTTACAGTTATAAGTATAATGCCAGAACATAACTGAATGGCAACAAAGTTTGCAAGTTCACTATGCCACTTATAGTTCCTTTTTATACTGAATTAAATTCCATGAATTTGACTTTGATTGTCATTGCATCACGAAGAGAGTCTTCAAAGGTTATTTAACAAACACGAAGAGTAAGAAAATAATGCAAACAAAATGAAAGTATAAACCATCGATGGTGAACCTTTAATACGTGTGTCAAAGGTGACGCCACAATGGTTTGGGTGACACGCCAGCATTCACCAACACCTAAGAAACTGCTTTTGCATTCATTGCTCATGTGAAGTGCATTGAATTATTTTGTGTCAGGAGCCAGTTCAACAACACTGCTGCAAAGGTAAGGAAGTTATCAACCTCAGACTATTTCGATATACTTTCTCGATAGAGTCTGCAAAGGGCAGTACTGCCAGTGTTTTCTCTTCTTGGTTACACTTCTGCAAAGGGCAAGTATTCTGCATTTATACAAGTGTGCTGTTTTACATTCCTCTCAACTGTCCCTCTTTAATCCCTCCTAAAACTGGCAACTGTTTACACTTAATAATAACAATAATTAGATTTATAGACTTATTTTACTTCAGAAAATGTATATTAATTCATGTTAATTTTTTTCTGTTAGTGTCTCAGATTAATAGTACTAGCAGTTTAAAACTGTCCATGTCTCTTATTTCTAGATTTGTCCCTGATTCTGTTGCGATTTGTCCTTGATGTATTGAGAGCTATGCTGTTTTATTTATTTTTATTTTATTCTATTTTATTTTATTTTTTTATTTATTTTTGTTTGGGAGGATGACGCCAGCATGGTCAAGTTTGATACACCAAACCCAAAAGGTTCACCATCACTGGTATAAGCTATGCATCTCTCTCAGAAGTAATGGCTGGATGATAGTGCATGTACCCATATTTATAACAATAAAATCAGTAAACATCTGCAAACATTGCTATGAAAGATAACCCAAGACTGCTAGAGGATCGACTATTCATTTATTCTCAATATGGAACTCAGTAATTTAGAAGTGTATTTTCAGCTTCTCTTTATTATTACAGGCTATATCTGTATCCATTATAGTGTTCTTTTATTTATCTGTTTTAAGTTTAATAGGATGGAGCTGCACATTTAATTTTCTTGTTGCACTTGGGATACTAGTAGCTGATTTGCAACTTCCTGATATATTTTATAACATCTCATACAAGCTAAAACTTTCTACATGACATAACACTTGCAAAACTCTTTATAATGTCACCATAACAGAAAGATATGCAAATCCACCTTGAGAAAGGAATGTCTAGAGAATTTAATTTGCACCTCGTCAGACTAAGATGGATTGGATTATGTGCTACAGCATTGTGTTGTCATGGTTAAATGCAATATACCTGTTTCTCCTATCATCTAGGAATGCGTACATTTTAAGTTTGCTTTTTTCTCTCTTGCTTATCAAATGTAGGATGCAGATACACTAGACTTATCTATATTCAACAGACAGTGATTTATAGGGACATTGTATGCAATAGTAACTTGTTCTCTGTAAGTTATTGACAGTGGAGAAGTGATTTAATACAAAACTTTAAAGCACTGAAGGACCCATTCTTGTGGTAATATTTACTGTTGCAATCTTATCATAAGATTGATAGAACCATTTACTGCTTTAGGGAAATGGAAGTGGATAAATGGAACCATCACCAGATTGTGTAAAGGCCTGTGAAAAATCTCATCTCTTTTAAGGCAGACCTGTATGTGTATGGTGCAGAAACAATTGCTGTGATATCTAGGCAGGTAAACAAAGCATTTACCTGTGTCTATGTTTCACTGTATTATGATCATAGGATCATCGCAAGTTACTAGGCTACTGGCACTGAGGCCCTTATAAGCTTAGCCAATAAATTAGCCCATGTTCCCACAAGTCAGCACCCAATGCCCCATCCAGCAAGGACACAGGTGGAATTCCAGGGGTGTATTTTCTATTCCCATCCAATTATCCAGGTTCCTCTTAAAGAGAGATAATAAAGTACTCTGCTTGATGTGGAGAATGACTTTATTCCACAGATGGGGAGTCTCTGGGAAACTAATCTGTCCCATCAGCAAGTCCTATTGATGTCGCAGACCAAGTTGTGGCTTTGCGTGTGGGTCCGTGAGGGGAGTTTGGCTTGTGGATATTCAGCAATTTCATCAAGGTGGGGTCAGAGATTGCTCTGTATGCTAGACATAGATCACCTCTGAGGAGTCTGTATGAGATCGAGAAGAGAGACAGGGCTTTTAGCCTATCTGTGTAGGATAGATTTTTTAAGCCCTGGATTCTCCTGGTCAGGAACCTCTGTGGTCCCACCAGCTGCTGCCTGTACTTCACAAGGTACATGCTGAAAGGGGTGTTATAGTCAATGATGGGCTTGATAAGGGAGGACTATAGGAACATTATGACTTGCTTGTTCCTGGAAGAAATACCCTTACTAATGAGGTGAGCCATGTAGAAATCTCTCAGTACAATGGAGGCAACATAGTGGACAAAAGTTAGATTACTGTCAACTTGGGTGCTCAGGTCTCTCACAGCTGTTTGCATGCTTAGGACATTGTAATTAATTTAATAATTTGTGGAGACATCACTCTCCCCAAAGGGGATGATGATGCAGTTTTTGACATTTAATTTGAGGCAGTGTTTCTGGCACCAGTCATTTGTCTGGGTGAGACCCTCTAGTAGTATGTCTACATCACTATTGGAGTTGCTGACACCACCCAGCTTGCAGTCATCTGCAAGCTTGGTTGGCCATAGACCTCTGGTTTTGGCTTGCACCTAGGAGAAGTATATCCCAAACAACAGGGGCCCCAAGACCGATTCATTGGGTATACCTTTCATCACGGGTCTACTACTTGAGGTAGATTCCCTTATTTTGACTGAACAACCTCTATCAGTGAACCAGTTAGCTACTCATCTGGTCACATATGGATTTACGCCAAGCTGGGATAGTTAATCTATTATGCCCGAGTGGGGAACACTGTCGAAGGTTTGGCCAAGTCAAGGTAGGCGGCATGCACTATCTTCCCCTCGACCATGGCTTTGATAACTGAGTCAAAGAAATCTACCAAATTTAACAGGCATGATTTCCCCTTGACAAAACCAAACCATGTGGGATCAAGTGTTTGGAGATTGCCAATGTCCTTGTTAATGTGGTCCATGATAATGAGTTCCATGGCCTTCCAAATCAGGCTAGTTAGGCCTATGTGTCTATAATTACATGGATCGGTGGATGCTCCACCTTTGTGCAGAGGGATTATGGTGGCCATCCTCCACTCGGCTGGTATGAAACAGATACTCAAGCTTAGGTTGAATAGGGTTCCTAATGGTGCTGTGAGTTCCTGCCTGAGTTGATGCAGGATGCAGCCTGGGATGTTATCAGGTCACATGGAATCTGTGTTTTTAGCCTTTGAGAGGGCTGTAATGACTTGCTCCCTAGAGATAAGGGGTGGGAGGCAGGTGCTGGGGATATCCTGGATTACTGATGGGGGGACAGAGAGGTGAAGTTTTCACTGAACCTGTCTGCCAGCAGGTTGGCTATATCCACGGCATTTGTGTATATGGTGTCCTTGACTATCAGTTCTGAGCAGGACATATGTGAAGAAGGCCTTGTGATTGTCTTTAGTAGATGTGGCCAATTTGGACTTGAAATTAGCTTTGGAGGACTACACTAATACCCTTAGTTGCCTGTTTAGGCCAAGGAAGGATTGCTTCCAATTTGGCACCTGTTCGTTCTTGGTCCTGGACAGTAATTTTTTCCTTTTGTTATAGAGTTTTTTTATATACAATGTCCACCAGACAGGTTTACTCTTCCTTGTGGAGGAGGATTTTGTCCTGTCAGGTATTGTTGAATCCATGCATTTGCATAACTGGTTGCATAGTACTTTGGTGTTGGATTGGACATTAGTGCCAGGTCCTACTGCTGGGGAGGGGGCTATGAAGTTGTTTAGGCCTTCCCTCAGGATGTTGTAATCATCTTTGGGGAAGATTTTTTTGTTTAACCCTACCTGGGGGGGTAGGGGAGATGGTGACTTTGAAGGTGACTGCTTTGTGGTCTGATCTTACCAGGGATGATGACAATACGGGGGTGCTGCAGCAGTTTTCTATGTTGGTTAGCACCAAGTCTAAGATGTTGTCACCGCATATGGGGATGTCAACCAGCTGATCCAAGGAACTGGCATTCACAAAGTAAAGGAATCTTTTAGCATTTGTGTTCTGGGTCAAGTAGTTCTTCCAATCAATGATTGGGTAGTTAAAATCACCCAGAATCAGTGTATAGGGTTGAATCTTAATAGATTTAAGGAGGTCCAGATAGGCGGCATGGGCATCCTGAGTCAATGCTGGGGGCTTGTAGTTAACTATGATTTGAATAGGGGTCTTGTCAACCATTAACTGCACCTGGAGCATCTCCTGTGTGTCATACTGTTTGACCAGTCTGGAGGTGTGTATATCTTTAATATATAATGAAACACCACCTCCTTTGGATTTGCTGCCCTCAGTTTGGTGTCTGTATGTATGATAGGATGAGTAATCTGGTAAGGCTGGGGTGCTCTCAGCAGCTTTGAACCAGGTTTCTGTGACTGCACAAATGTCAGCATCTTCCAGGGTTAAGAATGCTTGCATTGAGTGCAGTTTCATGTTGAGATTCCTAGCATTCAACAGCATGACCGTCAAATTGCATTTAGATGAGACTGTGAGAGTAATGAACAGGTTAAAATGGATTTCAGTGGATTTTTTTCTGAAAATGTAAAATAAATGTTCTGTATTTCAGTGTGTATAGTACACACAGTTAACTGACTTGGCAAAAACATATAGCTTGGCATTCATTGTTAATAAGAATCAGAAGTAAAATATTTTATTTCTTATAAACCATGCAGCTTGTGAAATTTATTATCTACAAGCAGGTCAAGACGAACTCTTGTATGCAGCTGTGTCTCGTCAATATGATACGCAAATTAGGCCATGGACAAAAAAAGAGTTATTCTTCAGGAGCAGAATGTTTAAGATATGGAAAACAAACTGTCAGCAGACCAGCTTGAGAGGAAATACATATTTGGGACTGTTTCTTTTGTATGAGAGACTGATTATTCTAAGCTGAAGCATGTTTTGATGTATTACCTTTCATTGTTAAACTAGATGTCAACTTCGTATGCAGAGTAAATGAATGTCGTAACAGCAAAATGTTTCAGTGTTTTCATTGAATAAAGGTACAGACACCTGAATAGTGTAGTACAACTTTAATCTTAACACTCATATTGGTAGTTTTGACCTCAGGACATTGCCACTATGGGAAGCAAGAGCCTTTGCCAGGCTCCTGAAGCCCAAGGTAGACAGATGCAGGTCATCTCTGGCAAAGCATTGTGGTCTGTCAATTACCTTAGAATGACACCAAAAACTAAGCCAATTGTTAAAGTCAACCATTTTTTGTTTGTATTGAGGCATCATTCTGGGTGACGGTAGAATGCTGCTTAAGGCTAGTGACATACCTGCCTGGAACTCATATTAGGTGAGCTCGATCATGTCTCTCTTCATATAGTCCAGAGAGGTACATCTCAAGTCATTAACACCAACATGTACTATGACAGAGTCATAGCAGTACTTGCTGAAGGACTTGTGTGCATGGATGATGTGGTGAATTCTGGCATCTGACAAAATATACCATGACTTTCTCCTTATCCAACCTAGTGAGGGGCACATGTGTGTGTCTCATAATGGTGTCTCCTACGATTAATATATTGGGTTTATGGTTGAGCCCTGATGGCTGTGAGACACAGGCATGTGGACTATGTGTGGTGTATGGTGTGGTAGGCTGTGGAGTGTGCATGTGTTTTTGTCTCGGAGGTCTCTTTTGTTTAGGTATGTTTTTGTTAAGAACCTCAGCATGTGTGGGTGTGTGTTATGTTGGAGTGGGTGATGTTTGAGGTGTGGTG
>NC_056725.1:1745625219-1745630219 GCF_019279795.1 Protopterus annectens
TTACCCTTAGAAACAAAGCATGGGCTTTATGGCATTCTTCTAAAGACCCTCAAGATCACATTAAATACAGGCAATCCAGGAACGAAACCAAAAAATCAATTTTACAAGACAAAAAAAAATATTACTGTAATTTACAGACAGTAAATCAAAATAACCCTCAGAAGTTTTGGGCAGGTTTAAATAATCTACTACATCCTGGACAAACTTCAACCCCAATCCCTGCTACTACTATTGATAAAATCCCTGAAGATGTTTCTGATAGTTTTAACCAATTCTTTACTGAGACAATTCAAGCCCTAGCTAGCCAACTACCTCCTAGCTCCCCTGGTCCTGAAAGTAGCACCCCTAGAAACCTACTTGCGTTCAGCTTCCAACCAGTTGCCACTTCACTTATCCATACCTTGATCAAAAAATTAAAACCCACTACACTTTCTGCTGATCAACTCCCTGCTGAGTACCTACAAAAATCAGCTGATGCTATTGCTTACCCTGTCTCAATACTAATCAATCGAACCATAGTAGAAGCTAAAATTCCCACCATCTGGAAAATATCCTTTGTAATCCCACTTCACAAAGGAGGCAGCTCTACTGAATTCTCCAATTATAGGCCAATAGCTATACTCTCCACTTGCAAATATTATGGAAAAATGTATTCATAGACAACTCATGCACCACCTAATCCAAAATCTCCTTATGGCAGACACTCAGCATGGCTTCCGTCCTCATCACAGCACTACTTCAGCCCTCCTAGCCTTTACTAACACTATAAACCATAATCGCAACAATAATTATATATCCTCAGCCCTCTTTTTGGATCTTTCCAAGGCATTCGATATGGTTGATCACCAACTTTTAATCCACACCCTGCAAACATTCTGTCTAGATACTGGAGCCCTCCAATGGTTTCAATCCTACCTGAATGGTCGACAGCAGGCTGTCCTCTGGCAGAACAAACTCTCTAACCTTCTACCTAACACCCTCGGAGTACCACAAGGCTCTATACTAGGGCCCTTGCTGTTCTCCATCTTCATTAACGACCTTTATACTGTCATCCCAAAAGTCAGCTGTATCCAATATGCTGATGACTCTACTCTGATTTGCTCAGCCACATCTCCAGTAGAGTTACAGTCAGCTACCCAGACCACCTTTAATACAATAGAAAACTGGCTTTCTGAACATCGTCTGATCCTAAATCCCAAAAAAACTAAAATGCTGTTATTTTCACCAACACGTAGGTCTACCGCTTTCACCTTTACCATAAAATCAATGATGGCACAATAATCTCCCCTGACCCATCTACAAAACTATTAGGTGTCATCATAGACAATAATCTGAAATTTGACCTACATGTTAACCAAACTATCAAAACCATCAATAAAAAACTAGGGTCAATTTACAGAATAAAAGCCTTCCTAACCCCTCCAGCTAAAATTGCCATAGCTCGCTCTCACCTTCTTTCAACCCTTCTGTATGCATCCCCTCTACTCTCGAATTTGAACAAGACTGTCCTTAACAAACTCTCAATTTGCGACAACCACATTGCCAGGTTTGCCACTGGGCTGCCTTTTAGGACACATCATTGCATCAATCTAAATCAGCTTGGTTGGCTTGAACTACCCAGCCTAATCGAGTATAACCAACTGATTATGGCCTATAAAATCCTCTATAATCCGGACAATACTCCTGCACTTAAAAATATTATCACCCCCTATAACAATCCTAGACCACTTCGATCCTCCAACAAACTACTAATTCAGACTAGCAAAATTAATAACACAGCCGGTGATTCTCTCTTTGCAAACTCTGTAAGTAGATCCTGGAACTCTCTTCCAGCTGATATTACCTTACTTTCCACCTTAGGTCAATTTAAAACTAGACTCAAACAACATTTGTCACTTAACTGGCTATGTCATTGTATCAAGCCTGGCTAACTCTCTCCAGAATGCGTAAAAATCTGTTAACCAGTTTACTGTGTAATTTAATTTAATCCTGATTGTGCTCAGGATTAACTGTAACCTGTGGAACTTGTTTAACTTGCTTACTTATGTAATCTCTGTCTGTTTGTAATATGTAATGCTGGTATTATGTAATGCTGTATCTGCTTACCCTTGGAGCTTTTCTCCTCGAGCCTCCACTGAAAATGGACATGCATCCAGTCGGACTATCCCGGTCAACAAATGTAAAATAAAATACATAAATAAAACATAGGATACTACAGGGCTGGAATCCCTATTAGTGTCTTTAAGGAATACAATTTATGGTATCTCTGATGACTAGTGATTCTCCACTCAATGTTTTTTTAATGTTATTAAAGTATTTCTGGTGTCTAGTATTCTTCTAATCCACACTATGTGTAAATTGTGTTAAGGCACATAACTATAGAGTAATCCCTGGCATCCAGTGACCCCTTGATCCCTGTTATGTTTAAGTGCTACTAAGGCCCAAATCTCAGCAATCTCCCTAGTGGCTACTGTTTCAGCTCCAAATCCCCGTTATGTGTAAGTATCATTATGGCATGAGATGTTATCCTTAGTGTCTAGTGTTTCCACCTGACCCACATCTGTAGGGTTATCCCTGGCATTTAGGGTTTCCCCTTGACCCATGTCTGCAAAGATATCCTCAGTGCCTAGTGGTTCCCCTGATCCAATGTTGCAGTCCTTGCACATTAGTCAGGAAGTGTGTGGAAGTATGACAGGACCCCAACCTGCAATGAAATCTCATACAAAAAGCCGCTGGCAAAACCGCCATTAGAAACAATGTTCACTCATGTGAGCATTTGCAGTTTTTTTACATCACCAAAAAGCACTCCCTCATATGAATTTTGGCTCTTGTAGATTGTAACCATGCATACATATATATTTGTGAGAATCATCAGTCACGGCTTCAGACAAACATGTAACTGTGCAGATACTGATAACAAAAACAACAACCTGGATTCTAATCTGTATTCTTTGTGCATCCTAGTTTTAACCTCTGCACCATTCCACACTATAACTGACTCCAGTATTCATATATGTTTTGTACATATGTGATAGAAAACAAAAAGTTACCATACAGATAAGTAAACAAGACATGGCAAGGCCACATACCATGGTTCTATGCAAGATGAAGTGGTATTAACAAGGATGACTCAATCTATATGGTACTTCCAACTATAGGGACTGATGAATGGCATATGTATACATTATCCCATGTAAAGTCTGAGCATGACAAAACTATATCCAGTCTTTATACAGAATGAACTAAGCACTTAACTAGTTTCTACTATTAGGATATATATTATTTAAAAAAGTATAGTTATTAGTTATGTACTCACCATAACTTGCCATCTGTATTGTGAATTTTTATTCTTCCTCACCAATGGGTTCAGATCCAATCCTTGGATTCATCTCAGCAGCATACAATAAACTTTGGATCCAGCACTTGAGCTCCTCCCTCTACCCATAATCCTCTATTCCATCCCCAGCACCTCAGATCGAGTTTGCTGCCCAATCTTCCATTTTATAGCAGAAATAGACATAGACAGAAGATGGACATAAGAAAGACAGGGCTCAAACCAGGAACTGAATAGTTCCAATACAGTCTAACAGGTACTTCCAGGAGTGACAAGGATGGGGGAAGGATGGGAGGGAAGGTGAGGAAGAATGAAAATGGACAACACAGAAGCCAAGTTATGGTGAGTACATAGCTAATAAATGTGACATTGTCCTTTTCATTCTTCTTCAGAGTACTATTACTAACCATTTCTCCTTGTTCATTACCATCTCCAGATTCGCTGACATTTGCAATAAAATGCTGGTTGTAATCAGAGACCATACCTGTATCAGACATGATGTTACTGGACAATAATGGAACATATACACCTCTCTCCCGTTTATTAATAACTTCCTCTTGAACTCTGGACAGAAGATGGTGAGGGTACCCCCTATTCAAAAACAGGTTGGCAATATAAGTACACTCATTCAAAAAAATCACTGTCTTCAGATACCATACATGCTGCCCTCACTATCTGTCCCTTAACTACACCCCGCTTAACATGTAAGGGGTGACTGCTAGAAAAATGCAGGTGGTTGTTGGAAAAGGTAGTCTTTCTGTGTACGGTAGACCTTAGTCCTGTTCTGGTCTCATTCTTGGAAATTAACATATTTAAATAAGCTATCTGGTCTGGACTGATAGTATAGGTAAATTTTAAAAATTCAGTCGTCTGATTGATATACTCAATAAATTCAGTGACAATGGCCATGGGTACCTTCCATGTTATAAAAAGATCATCCAAATATTGGACATGCAAAGAAATATGCTGAAAATAATGGCTAGGATATAACTAGCATCTCTCCAACCAGACCATGACAATGTTGGCAAAAAGGGGCCCACAAGGGGAACTAGGTTTAACTTGGCACAGTTTATTGAGATGTCTAAAGTGTTGGAAACTTGGAACAAGTAGTCTCTGGTTTGTAAAAGTTGATGCTAGGATGGGGTAGTGAGGAGTCAATCATCAAGATATGGAAACACCTGGAAACCCTTGAGTCTCAAGTTAGCTGCCATGACTGCCATGCATTTGGTAAACACCTTGCGGGCTGTGGTGAGTCCAAAGGGCAGTGCTCTGAATTGGTAATGATCGGCTCCTAGCTGAAATCATAGATATCTCCTGGATTGTCTGTCTATTTTTATGTAATATTACTCATCCTGTAGATCTACAGAGCACATCCAATCATCCTTGCACAAAAGAGGCAGGATGGACTGAACAATGACCATGTGAAACATCGTCTCTTTTACATACTGGTTCAACTTGCTTTGATCCAGAATGGATTTTAGGTCCCCTGTTTTCTTTGGTATTAAAAAGAAGCATGAGAAATGTCTGAATACTATCTGATTGGGTGGGACATCTTGGATGACTCTTTTCATAGCAGCTTTTGTATTTCTTGTGCTGCATCCTTTCTCTGACTGGGTGTAACTTTGGGAATTTTCCTCTTTTGAGTAGGAGGAGGAAGGGAAAATGG
>NC_056725.1:1745635219-1745697719 GCF_019279795.1 Protopterus annectens
AAAAACAACTCCATAAACAGAACGGCTATGCAATGGCACCAACCCACTCTGCAAACACTAAGGCTATGGAATGGCAACAAACCTCTTCACAAACAGTATGGCTATGCAATGGCAACAAACCACTTCACAAACAGTATGGCTATGCAATGGCAAAAACCAACTCCTTAAACACAACAGCTATGCAATGGCACCAACCCACTCTGCAAACACTATGGCTATGCAATGGCAATAATCCATTTCACAAGCGCTATGGCTACGCAATGGCAAAAACCCACTTCACAAGCAGTATGGCTATGCAATGGCAACAACCCACCACAAACACTATGGTTTTGCAAAGGAATATGATGGGGGAAAAAGCAGGTATGCAGTAAATAGCATTCATCCCTGTGCCTTTGGGTTAATACACAAGGATGTCTTTGGTCACACAAGTCCACCAAAATAGCAGTGATTATACCAATCTGTTTGCAGAATGCTGGAAACAGTGGGAATAGTCACTTTTCAAATAAGAAAAGTGAGAAAAAACAAACATTAGCAGAAATAATATTTAAGACCATCAGACAGACAGTTACAGGCCACACAGGAACAGCAACTGAATTTCCCTAAGAAAATACAATAATGGATAGCCAGGATAGCCTGTCAATTGCTATAGTAAAATGTACATAAAAATCAGTAGTAACAATCATTTCTCTATACTACCTAACCTCCTAAAATATATGATCACTCATACATTTCTATTTGTTATTCCTGCAATTTTTCTAATAACCAATATCTTCTACCTCATCAGTCCCTAACACTAATAAAATAAAAGTTATAACTACTGCAATTTGAGCTATAACTTAGTAACTGTGCTAGATTTTGAAATGTTTATAAACTCTTGAATTATTTTTGAAACATTTGCTGTAATGTTATGAAAGTATTTCTACACATAGTTACTTGCTTTTAATATCTGTCTCAATGTATTGTAACTGTTTTCTAAATGCCGAGCTTTTCTCCCCATGCTTCACTGAAAAGGGATATTAGTCACCTAGTCAGACTCTCCCAGTAAACAAAGGCAATAAATAAATAAATAATGTGGCAAAGCTACCGCACTCAAAGCATGCTGCAGTGCTACAAAACACTGACAAATGCTGAGGACCACTTAATACTGGAAGCAATCAACCTGCCTTAGTCTATGCGATTGAAAAAAATGCTTCTCTACAATTGTCTGCCTTCATGCACCAAATATTTACTGTAGGGAGCATGGTCTGAAAACTGACCAGTGCCCAAAGCACCCTAAATCTGCCACTGATTAGAGGATCGGCTTGCTGTATATGCATGGCTCATCATAAAACATGATGCTTTGCATGTTCACACACACGTGGTACACTAAGCTATGCACGCACAGAAAGTGCTGAAATTTAACAACTGAAATGACATCCTGTGGCTCTGTTGACTCTAACAGTGTTAATGTGGCTTCCTTGCGTTTGTAAGGCAAACACCTTAACCATTAGGCTACCCTCCCAACCCCATTTATGTACATTGTAGGAAACAGAAAGGATTCCATGGTGAATGCAAGTCTAGTGAACTTCCTGGTGTAGTATATATGATGACGACTGACCACAGTACTACTGCATGTATCTGATGGTGGAAATGAAACACAGCCATCATACTGTGTCTGTAGTATGCATTTCTTTTATGCCACTACCACTGTTGCAGAAGGTAGAATATGTAATGCAACAGTGCTTATGCACAAGAGTGGTGTAGATTTCTACATGCTTTGCTTATGTTGCCTAGGGTAATCATGTGTTAATAATTACATATACAGTAGTTACATTTTGCTGTTTGAAGTCACGGCGTATTAGCCAGGAAACAGTTGCAGTTTTTCATGGACACCTGTATGTTACAGTGTGAGAGTGTTTACTACTGCACACATGATTATGACTGTGTGTAAAAATGCTGCCCCCCCCCCCAAAAAAAATGTTATCATCACAAGTAGGCTCACACCAAGAAGGGTATATATCTATAGCTATATATATATATATATATATATATATATATATATATATATATATATATATATATATATATATACACACACACACACACATATATATATATATATATATATATATATATATGTGTGTGTGTGTGTGTGTGTGTGTGTGTGTGTGTGTATACCTGTTTTGATGTTCTATTTCCACACTGATAAATATAAGTTTATGGATTCCTAGTGCATATCCTCCTTTGTGGAAGTCAGGACAGATAGTGAGCATGCAATGTAACACCAATCATTTCAGCAAGTGCAGCACACTGTGGTGATGCAGTGTTTTTCAAATATAAGCACACTGGCCACAGATGTTCCTTGCCAGGGGTGACCTGAAAGTATCATCTGGCTAAGTGATCTGCTCAAGGGCACACAATACAGAATTGGAGGCTGTGGTAATCAAACTCTGGACTATATGAAGCTGCTCATTAACAGTTCATAGTCTTATTCCTCTGCACTGATTGCCAGACTTCATCAAAACATAGAACCACATGCATGCACTACAACTCACATCACCCTATACCTATCTGCATTAGCTTAGGTGTTTTTTATGACAAACAAAATGCATGATCATACAATGCCATAGTACTACACAGACCATATTTAAATATGTGCTGTTGTCAGTGTCTGTCTATGGAATGTACTGTTTTGTGTGGACATTAAGCATTATGCAAATGCCTGTTTCTGCTATGCTTCTTACTGGGCCCATCACCACTGTGGTGATAGTTGTACACCGGACAGCTTTAGAAAAGAAGAGAATGTCGCTTGACTGTGATGAGTCCAGCATTTGTAGGTTACCTATGTCCTCATTTATCATGTCCATGATGATTATTTCTATGGCCTTACATATGAAGCGGGTAAGAATTATGGCCCTGTAATTTCCTGGATCAGTGGTTGGGCCTCCTTTTGCAGGGGAATGACTGTAGCCATGCCTCTCAACTATACAGATGTTCACAGAATGCCCAGATTTTTGCTTCATATTTTCTGGTCTGTTCCTCATAAAATTGTGTTTTTTAACAAATTATTGGAATGATTTAAGGATTAAAGTCACTAAATAATGAAATGCATTTGAGTTTCAGATTTCATATCCTTCAGAAAATGCATCCTAAAACAAATCTTGCCATTCTAGCAACTTTCTAAGTTTATAAGAGCAGTATTTAAAATTTGTCTCTATTTTTGGGATTTTGTCCCCCCATTATGTCAAGCTTTGTCCAGATATCTTGAACTAAGAGGTTGAGAGGTATGAATGTAGCTATCTTCTATTCCTTAGGCATAAAACCTGACTGAAGGCTCCAGTTGAAAAATTACTCAAGTGGACCAGAGAGGTCATGTTTCATGCTATTTATTAAATATCCCAGGATGTTATCAGGTCCCATTAATGCAGTGTTTTTGGCCTAGGAAAGATCATTGATGACCTATTCCCTAATAATGGTTGGGGGGATTGTGCTATGTGGTAATTTCTTTAGACTATCGGCGGGGGACTGGGGGGAGAAATTTGAGTTGAACCTTTCAGCCAAAAGGTTGGCAACGACGTCCATTTGTACAATAAGTTCTGCACATTGTTGTGTAGTTCCCCTTAGGTTACGAATATAGCTGTAGGAGCTTTGTGGTTGTTCTTTGCCTGAGAAGCTATTTTTCTTCAAATGTAGCCTTTAAAGTATTAATTAACCCTCTTAGCTGCCTGTTTTGATTGGTTAGCGGGCTTTTAGTACATATGGCTTTGCTCCTCCTACACTTGGCCAAGGTTTTTTTTCTTTTGTTGTATAACCAATTGATATTGTGATTCCACAAGGATGGCTTGTCCTTTGAGTTTGTCTTATTCTTAATATGAGTGAGCACAGCTCATTCTATACAGCTATCAATATGGCTGTACAGAGATTTTGTAAATAGTTCAATATATGGCATGGTATTTACTGGTTTGGGGGTGCTTGGAATTAAGCCAAGGTGTTGCTTAGTAGTGAGAGGTTAGCCTTGGAATACTTCCTAAAGGTTTTTGGTTTCACTGGATCTCCAGATTTAAATTTTATTTCAAGTAATACTGCCTTATGGTCAGATCTGACAAGAGAAGACATTACACTGGGTGAGGAACATCAGCCCCCATTTTCATGGGTACAAGGCCAAGGTTGCACCCCTGGTAGGACAATGGACCAAGTCTTCCAGGATGCTGGTATTAGCAAAGTTTAGGAATTGCTGGCCACAACACATGGATGGCCTCCCATGTCTCTTCTGAACCTTTTTTTTTTTTGGTGTTAATAATACAGTGCTATCATATTTCTAGTCCTGAATATGGTTCCTCAACTGATATGGTGTAACATGCAGAATGCTTGTCTTTAAGGAGTCCTATCTGGTTGATGTCTATCTAGATTCTTTACACTTTCAAGGCCAAACATCTTCAAAATGTGGTGGAAGACTGTGCAGATGCTGATTCATGGTGAGTCTGAAGGATGGTCACATGTATTATGACACTCCTATACTTGAATGCTGATGATCACAGCTGCAACAACACATCAGTTGTGTGATATATAAATTACAACTGCTCTGAAGAAGTTCAAAGGTTCATAGGTTTATACTAGGTTAATGATCACTAGGGCCTTTATAAGCCGAGCCATGCAACCCAAATATGACCCAGAAATTTGATTTATACAAGTGGTGATTTACTGACTGTCTCTATCCATCAGAAGCATAGGAGCCAGACCAGAGGTGAATTTCTGATTATGTGCTTAAAAAGCATTAGGGAGGAACTCTGCTTCACAAGGATGGGGAGCCTATTCCAGAGAATGGAAATTCTCTGAGAAGCATAACTGTCTATCCAATGTGTTCTATTCATGTCACAAACAAAACATAGGTATTTTAATCTAGTAGTTATGATGCAGTTTGTTTTACAGATGTATAAAAGGTTCATCAAAACAGTGTCCAGGGATGCTCTATATGCCAGGTAAAGATGACCTCTCGGAAGTCTATGTAATACTGAGTAAAAAGACGACTTGGAGGCAATCAGTGTAGGACATTGTGTTTATGTATTCTTTTCATAAGGAACTTTTGTGGACGTTCCTGTTGCTGCATATGTTTGGTCAGGTACCTACCCAAGGCGGCATTATACTCTATGATGGATCTGATGAGGGCTGAGTACAGTGTTTTTATGACCTTCCTGGTCCTAAATGCCATGCTGTTACTTTTCAATAACATAGAAGGATTTTCTTACTAACTTGGACACATGCTAGTTGAAGGCTAGGTTACTGTCTACATAAGTTCCCACATCCCTAACTAGTGAATACATTTTTAAGGGTGTTTTATTAATGATGTAGCTATACTGGGTGGTAGACTTCCCAAAAGGTACTATAATGTATTTCTTGGTACTGTGTTTTAAGCCATGGCTTTGGCACCCAGAGTTTGTCTGTATTAGACCTTCCTGAAGGGTGTTCTCATTTTGGGGGAATTCAGTGGCTGCTCCCTATTTGCAATTGTCTGTGAACTTGGTTATCCAAAGGCCTTTGACATTGGCTTTGACATCCAAGAAGTAGATACGAAAGAGGAGTGGGCCCAGCACAGAGCCCTGGGGGACTGCAAAGATGACCAGCCTCTTTGTGGAGGTGGCCTCCCTGATTCTACCCTCCTGGGTCTTATCAGTGAGCCAGCTAGGTAGCCAGTGTGTTATAAAGGGGTTTATACCTAGTTCCATAAGTTTGTTGACAATGCCCAAATGGGGTATTATATCAAATGCTTTTGCTAGATCTAGGTAGGTAATATGCACTGTTTTTCCCTCATCCACTGCCTTAGTGACCTTTTCAAAAGAGGTCCACCAGATTCAGTAAGCATGACCTTCCTTTGACAAAGCCAAACTAGGATGGATCCAATGTCTGGAGGTCTCCTATGTCCTTGCTGATAAGTTCCATAATAGTTCTTTCAATGGCTTTGCAAATAAGACTAGTCAGACTAATGGGTCTGTAGTTTCCAGGATCTGTTAAAGATTCTCCCTTATGAAGGGGGGTGACCATTGCAGTCCTCCATTCATGTGGCACAAAGCCTCTTTTAAAACTGCAGTTAAATAGTAACTCCAGGGGTCCTGATAAGTCATATTTTAGACTACTTAGGAGGCATCCTGCGATGTTATCTGGGCCCACTTCAGGCCATTCTTGGCTTTAGCGAGTGCAGCCAGTACATTGTTCCCTAGTTATATCTGTGGGGGTTTACATTTGAGGGTATTTTTGAGGGGATGGTTGTGGGTGAGAGGGGGGTAAAGTTGGAACTGAATTTTTCCACTAATAGTTTGCTATATTGCCATGCTCAGTGGATGTGATACGATTATCCACCAGTTCATCTCATTGCTGTGTGCTACCCTTGAGGTTTCTGACATAGCTGTAGAAGGCCTTATGGTTATCTTTCACCTGGAACCCTATTTTAACATCAAAGTTGGTTTTGCTTGACCTAATTAGTCATTTTAGTTGCCTGTTTACTTTGATGAGAGAGTTTCTGTTTTTATAAAAATTAGCTAACCTAATTTTTGCCATATGTTTTTCCTTTTGTTGTACATCCTGTTTAATTTGGGGTGCCACAAGGGTGGTTTCTTTCTAGAGCTAGTCCTGGACTTACTTCTAGTAGGTACAGCAGCCTCTATGCAGCCATTGACATGACTGTACAGAGTTTCTGACAGCAATTCAACATAGATTGCTGTGTTCTCTGGGGTTTGGAATGGCAATGAACTGTGACACTCCATCACTTAATAAAAAGTAATTTGCCTTAGACTAATGCTTGCTGATGTCAGATGTGCAATGCATATGGATGTGGATGACACAGTATGCACTGTACTGTATACATCATTTTACTGACTTCTGTTCCACTCATTTCAGCATTTTACTGACTTCTGTTCCACTCATTTCAGGTACATGTATCAGTAACATATGCTAGCACTTGCCCAGTACCTAGGTATGCAGTCACCTTTGAACTGCGTGTACTGTTCAGGTGGACATCTCACTCTGCTCCCCAGGTGACACATATGCATTTTTTATTGTGACTGGTAGCTGCTGTTCAGTGAATTTCACCATACTTCTGTCTGTGCCAGGCCAGTATACTACCCACCATGCAATATCAGAAACAAACTCCTGGTCATTATGGGAGACTCCTGTGAAGTATGTAAGGATCTAAAACATGCCTTAGTTACCCAAAGACCAATTACACAAAAAATTATGCACTGTGCATGTGCCTGGAATTACCACTTTTATCTACTATATACATATGGAGTACTGGAATCATTAATCACCTATGCACAAAGTAATCCACATCATCCGTGTGACAGAAACAAAAATAAAGATAGAGGACCCAGAATATATACCATCTTGCCCCTAGAATGTTTCTTTACATCATTTATCTGCCCAATGCCCATGTGTTTAAGGCAGGAAGAATCTATGTAATACTACTGAATATGGAGGATAAAGTTTTATTATTGCTGCTTCAGTACAGAACTACTCTTCATCAGATGAGACTGTCAGTCCCCTGCACAGTTTTTTATAAACAGACAGAATGACTCTAGTCAAACCAAATCCAGGTGGGTCAATAAAAAGATTGTATATGAATTATTTTTAATATGATAACTAATGGGTAAACTGTAAATTCACCCCAGGGGTTCCACCTGTGTCCCTCTTGGACAGAGGTGATAGGTGCTGATCGTGAAAATAAGTGTAAAACTTGGCTAGGCTTGTAAAGGCCCTAGGGCCATTAGCCTAGCAACCTCCTATGATGCTATGATAAACATGAAAATGGCAGATCCTCTAATCAGTGGCAGATTTCAGACCATGCTCCGAAACACAAACTTGTTTTTTTATGACTGAGCATAAATGCACAAGTTCTTTTGGATTCACATTCTTAGCCATTTTAAATGTATACATATCCACTAGATAGCTTTCAGTTATATTTATCATTTAATAAAGCAACATTTGTTTAAATATTTGTATTAAACTTAAGTAGGAATGCCTTCTCTGCAGAGTCTGCATAACCTCACAGAGTTTGTGCGTTTCTTTTTGTGGGTGTTCTGCTTTCCTCCCACATTCCAAAGACACATAGTAGGTGGATTGGGGACTCTGTATTCTCCAAAATCAGGAACATATAGTGCGTAATACAGATGAAAAGCCTAGTAACATAATTCCATTTCCACCTTTGCCTTGTAAACTCCACAGATGGAATGACTGTCTGCAAGATCGCTCTAGGAATCAGCTGAAACTCATTAGAATCAGAAAGAGAGAGAGAGAGTCTTGAACATTTTCCATCAAGAAGTAAAACAAAATTTAGTACCAATAATAACAATGTTACTTGTGTCAGAGCATTTTAACCATAAAAGACTACTCAGACTGCTGTCATTATAAGACACCAATCGCATTCCCACCAACTATAGCATATTATTGGCTGCGTACACCTCACATGCCTAATTATGATTATAAAAATAGCCACAATAGAATATTCCAATGTGCTTTACACAAATGCACACTAGTCTTGTAAAGTCTGACTAATAACTGCTTAACTTTATTATGATGGCAGAGCCAGATATTTCCATCCACAGTCAGCCACTGTACCCAGCAATTATTGACACATAAATTATAAACTAGTGGTCCAAGTGTGATAAAAAATAAAAGGCCCTTAACACGTAACACATATGAGTATGACATTAGGCTGGTCCATGTGGGGATAAATTACTCTGTGTTCCTAACCTTGGGGTAAATGCAGAGGGACATGCCAGAACTCTCCATGCAAGTCACAAATGCAAGTAAGATCTTGGTCTTGAGCAGGATCTTTTTTTCTTCAAGAATAATGTTCAAGTACAAAGAAAATTTAATTGGATTCAACAATTGGCTAAATAGTAGGCTTCATTCGAGGGGGCTAGTATGTGTTAGCCTGTGATGCAATGCATGACAGCCCTACTTGCTTTGCTAAGGATCACTTGCATCTCATTTTAAGGCTTATGCATGTTAACCAAAGCCTTTGCTGCCCTCATATTGCCTTTTTAGGCAGACTCCAGTTAATATCAAATCAAACACAAGATCAAATTAAGAAGGCTGTGCTCAATGCCAGGAGTTAAATAATAAAATGTCCAGCTGTGAGGCCCTCCTGCATCTGGACAGCATGTATGTGTATGTGATCACTGAAACTTAGTTTAACTTTTCAGGACAGCAGCCCCTCCATATCTGGGTTTTGCACATTCCATTCTTTTAGACCCAATGGCAACTTGAGAAGCCTCCCTAATTGTGAGAGACCACATAATCTCTAGGCAGATTCCTAGAGACCAGCAAACAAAACTCATTGACATACAAATCACACTGAATAAGACATATTATCAGCTTATAGCTTGTTACTCCCTGTGGTGGTGGTGCTGCGGTAGCACTGTTGCCTCACAGTAAGACGTTGTCCTGTTCGATTCTCAGCTAGAGCGTCTTCTGTGTGGAGACATGAGTGAATGGGCGTACCTTTGTTGAAGGTTGTGCATCAGGGCTGGCAACTCGGCACGTAAAAATCTACTGCCAATCATTAGCGGACCGGAGTTCCACTGTGGCGACCCCTAACCGGGAAAAGCTGAAAGACACAACATCAGCTTATAGCCTGTTATAGAAACCCCCTCTATGTCCTGTGAAAGTCATATTAAGCTCTTAAACATATCTGAAGTACTTCCTTTGAGCAAAAAGTCCTTTACTCTTGGAGACTTTAACTACCTCTTGACAAAATCTGGCACCTATATTTTGAATGTAGGATATGCCCTAAAGTTCATAGATTTAATAAACAAAAACTATCTAAGCCAAATAGTGAAATAACCCACCAGTGGTCAACATATCCTAGACATTACAATACATTACAAAACATATACTGCTTCATTAAATATAATTCATTGACCAATCACAAAGATAAAACAATTAATTAGAAAATCAGCTCCCCCTACATTACCCATTAACTCTTAAAAACATATTGTAGATTTGTATTCCACACAAAGACAATAGTCAATTCATTACTGAAAACATACTCTGTTGAAAGAACTTTCAAAATTCATCACTAACTATAAGAATAATATTTATTTTTTTATTTATTCTTTCCTGCAAAACTGGGACCATGGAAATACTTTCATTTAACCCTGGGCGAAACATTGCTGCTGTTCTTATTTGCCATTGTGTTTCTTTTTTCTTTAGTATATTTTTCCAGTCTCCCCCTCTTGGAGTTAATTTCACCTGCTCCACAATTCCAAATGAAAATTTTGTAAAAGATGCACATGTTGAAGAATGTTTGTATAGTGCACTAGCTGTTTTTTTATTTTTGATGTCATTGACATGCTCATGCATCCTACTTTTAAGTGACTGTTCTGTTTTTCCTAAATAGAATGCTGTGCATGAGTTGCACAGAGCTATGTATACAACGCCTTTAGTCAAAAAATTCTCATTTACAAACACTACCTTGCTTTTCAGCCTATTGTGTAGAACTACAGATTGCTCTTTATGTATATAGCAACATTGTCTACACATTCCACATGGTCTAGTGCCCCTACTGTTCACCTTTCTGAATTCTGTCTTGCATTCAAGAAGGCTGTTAATATTATGCCCTGTCTTATTAACAAATCTAGGACCCTCTCCCAACTTCTTATATATTTCTTGGTTAGTTTTGAAAATTGCCCAGTTCTTGTTAATAATTCCCCTAAAATCCTTATTGGTGGAATAGTATTCAAGTACACAGGCCCTTTTGTATTTATCATTTTCCTTGCTCCTTTCCATATTGTTATTTTGTAATCCTACCCCTAATAAGTGGAGATAGTCAATGCCCCACTTGTATTGTACCTCTGAAATAACTTCCTCAACCAACTGTTTGGGGTATCCTCTCTTTTCAAACATACGCTGTAGTTTACTTAACTCACCTTGCAAGTCATCATAATGGGACGTCATTCTAGCAACCCTCACTGCTTGCCCCTTCACTATACTTCTTTTTTGAGCAGTAGGGTGATTACTCCCATAATGTAAATATGTATTGCAAAATGTAGGTTTTCTATATATACGTGATCGGAATCTACCCATATCATTAATAATTTGTACATCCAAATAGTTAATATTGGTAAAATCATAATTATAGGCAAACTCTAAGAAGTCACTTGTTTCACCTATATATTTCATGAAGTCAGAAATCTCTTCTTCAGTACCCTTCCATAGGACAAATATGTCATCCAAAAATCTGTATTTTATCCCAGTAGGGGCTGTTGAAGTTGTGGCAAGATTCCCATCCAAGGAGTACTATATTGGCATAGACAGGGGCACAGGCTGCTCCCATTGCTACACCTCTAATCTGCTAATAATATCCCCCCTCAAAGAAAATAAAGTTGTTGTCTAAAATCAAACTCATGATTTCGCAAATGAAAATAATCTTACTGTGCTCTAACCTGGAAAAGTTGAATAGAGCTTCTTCAAAAAATTCCAAGCCTTGCATCTTAGGTATCACAGTAAATAAATCTTTCATGTCAATTGTGAGAAAAATCACATATATATAGAAAACCTACATTTTGCAATACATATTTACATTATGGGAGTAATCACCCTACTGCTCAAAAAAGAAGTATAGTGAAGGGGCAAGCAGTGAGGGTTGCTAGAATGACGTCCCATTATGATGACTTGCAAGGTGAGTTAAGTAAACTACAGTGTATGTTTGAAAAGAGAGGATACCCCAAAAAGTTGGTCGAGGAAATTATTTCAGAGGTACAATACAAGTGGGGCATTGACTATCTCCCCTTATTAGGGGTAGGATTACAAAATAACAATGTGGAAAGGAGCAAGAAAAATGATAAATACAAAAGGGCCTGTGTACTTGAATACAATTCCACCAATAAGGATTTTAGGGGAATTATTAACAAGAACTGGACAATTTTCAAAACTAACCAAGAAATATATAACAAGTTGGGAGAGGGTCCTAGATTTGTTAATAAGACAGGGCATAATATTAAGAGCCTTCTTGAATGCAAGACAGAATTCAGAAAGGTGAACAGTAGGGGCACTAGACCATGTGGAATGTGTAGACAATGTTGCTATATACATAAAGATCAATCTGTAGTTCTACACAACAGGCTGAAAAGCAAGGTAGTGTTTGTAAATGGGAATTGTTTGACTAAAGGTGTTGGATACATAGCTCTTTGCAACTCATGAACAGCATTCTATTTAGGAAAAACAGAACAGTCATTTAAAAGTAGGATGCATGAGCATGTCAGTGACATAAAAAATAAAAAAAACAGCTAGTGCACTATAGAAACATTCTTCAACATGTGCATCCTTTACAAAATTTTCATTTGGAATTGTGGAGCAGGTGAAATTAACTCCAAGAGGGGGAGACTGGAAAAATACACTAAAGAAAAAAGAAACACAATGGCAAATAAGAACAGCAGCAATGTTTCGCCCAGGGTTAAATGAAAGTATTTCCATGGTCCCAGTTTTGCAGGAAAGAATAAATAAAAAAATAAATATTATTCTTATAGTTAGTGATGAATTTTGAAAGTTCTTTCAATAGAGTATGTTTTCAGTGATGATTTGACTATTGTCTTTGTGTGGAATACAAATCTACAATATGTTTTTAAGAGTTAATGGGCAATGTAGGGGGAGCTGATTTTCTAATGAATTGTTTCATCTTTGTTATTAGTCAATGAATTATATTTAATGAAGCAGTATGTGTTTTGTAATGTATTCTGATGAAGGCTACGCTGTGCATAGCTGAAAGCGCTTAATAAACTTGTACTACAGATAGTTAAACCTTTTTTTGGATCACAGCGTGGATATTTTTGGTTTTACAGTTGTTTTATTTTGTGGATGTTTTTAGTTTTTGATATCCTAGACATTGTTCTTATAAATATGGCATCTGGACGCACAATTTCCCTGGTACCTCCTTCCATGTGTAGGTCCAATGACAATCTAGTAACTTTTACCATTAAAATCTGAAACAAATAGATGTCGATGTCATGGGCTTCAGCAATTTCAAACATACAAATCTCCATATAACAGTATCGCTCAAGATGTTGATACAGCAAGTAGCTACACAAAACATGTTATGCCCACCTAGATAAATGTATAAATCTGACAGATTTTGGGAAGTTTAGGACCAAATCATTCTGATGGTACACAAACATAAACTTATACAACAAAAGAAAAAACTCATTACAGTATACAACAGAACAAATGACCTGCAAATCAAGGTAAACATCAAGGAATTATCAAAGAATTAAAAAAATATATTGTTTGGAAAAACCAAGGCAGCCCATGAACATAGACTAGGATCAGAAGGATAGTTATAAATCTGTCTTTATTTATATCAAGTAACTAAAGAAATAACACCCAGCATTGCACTGAAGTTATTCAAAATGGAATTACATACTCAGATCCAGTGGACATTGCCAGCATACTAGCAAAACATTCAGTGCAAAGTTCAACCCAAAGGCATTTATCCAAACCTCATTTATCCCTGAAGATCTAGACCCCCCCACCATCACTAACGGGGATATACTCAAGGTGACACTCCAAGACTCAAAGCACATCCTCCATGGAAACCAATAATATTCCTGGCTGTATAATAAATCGTACTAAAAAGGCACTGGCAGAGACACTCATTAAACTACTAACCTGAGCCTAGTCATTGGCTTTGTCCCTGAGGTTTGTCACACAGTGGCTGGGATGCCACTTCACAAGGGAACCTGATCATTCACCTCAGAAATTAAAGCCTCATCAGTTTGACAAGTATCATCTGCAAAACCATAGAATGCATCATAATTGACATGATTAAATATTATATTAATATTTTAAGTTAGAACTGTGTCAGTTTGGCATTGTCAAGGGTGGACCCTGTCAACTGAATATGATTGACTTCTTTCATAGATTCATGATTACTTACTTGACTACCGATCTGTGAGGCTCTTAAGAAACCTAGTGTTTACAGTCCCCTGGTAGTTTTTTTAGCCCTTGTATTTTGTGCGTTAATAACCCAGAGGTGGGCAGAACAAGGTTATGTTGGGACATTTGCTTGTTGCCACTATCCATGAGGGAAATCGGTGCTAAACCAGGAATGAATTTATGGTTTCTCATCCAGTCATTCAAATTAAGTTTGAATAGTGTAAGAGAAGTACTTTCTATGTGGAGTGGAAGATCGTTCTATAGAAGCAGCATATCTATCCCTCCAACATGTCCTATTTATGTTGCAAACAAGAGTCATATCCCTAGAGCGAGTGTTCACCATAGCATTGGACTTATAAATCTGGAATTGGTCTGACAGGGTTGGATTTGATAAGGTTCTATATGCAATGCAGAGGGAACCTCTTAGTAGCTTGTATGATACTGAAAAGAGGGAAAATACTTTGATATGGTTTGTGTACATTTTTTTTTTTTTTTATGATTTAGGTCCTTGATTTTTTTACAGAGAAAGCATTGTGTTTGTTCCACTTGTGACAAGTGTTTGGACTGATACATACACTGAGAGGGGTATTATATTCAATGAAAGGGTTAATGATAGATGAGTAAAGTGGAATGATTGCATTTCTGGGCCTGAACACCATACTTTTAGCTATTAGTTGTGTGATGAAAAAGGAAATGTTTTTAATAGTGGATACATGGTGATCAAAGGACAGTTCATTGTCAGTATAGGTTCCCAGATCCTTAACTCTGAGATCAGCTTTCAGGGATGTACTGTCAATGTGATAGTTACAAGCAAAGTTATGCTTGCTGAAGAGTACTATTATACAGGTCTTGGCATTTCATTTTAGCTCATAGTTTTGTCAGCAGATATTTGTTTAGGAAAGTCCCTCTCAGGGACTCTCAGTCTCCTCTGGGGAGTTTATGATGGTACCAAGTTTACAGTCAACTGCAAACTTGCTCAGTCATAAACCGTTACCATTTACTTTCACATCTGAGAGCTAAACACCAAAGAGGAGTGCTCCAAGCAGTTTACCCAGGGGTAGGCCACTAGTGACTGATCTTTTTGAAGAAGTGGAGCTTCCCACCCTTAATTCATGGGTTCTGTTTGTGAGCTAATTTGCAATCCAGGGAATTACACAGGGATTTACATTTAGCTGGGAGAGTTTATCTGCAATACTTAAGTGTAGGGTGGTGTTGAAAGCCTTTGTGAGGTATAGACGTGATGTGGGTACTGATTTGCCCTAATTAAATCCTTCATTAACTTTCTTGAATAAGTCAACCAGATTTAGTAAGCAGGATCTAACCTTGATGAATCTAAACTGGTGTGGGTTGAGATTGTAGGTTGCCTTTGTCCTTATTTATTAATTCCATAATGAGCCTTTCCATAGCCTTGTAGATGAGGTTGGTCAGGCTTATTGTTCTGTAATTAATGGGACTTTTGACACCCCACCTTTGTGCAAGAGAATGACTGTTGCTGACACCCTTTCATCTGACGCAAAGTTTTTTTTGTAGAATGGCTTTTAACAGCATTTTTAGGGGGTCTGAGAATCCTTGCTTCAAGCTGATCAGTAAACAACCCAGTATGTTATTTGGCCCTATGTAAGTAGTTTTCTTGGACTTGTATAGTTCCTTGCAGATTTATTATTGTAAGATTTGATGGGGGTTATAGATGAAGGTATGTGGTCTGGGAATATAGAAAGGTGAAGGGGGTGAAGTTTGAACTAAATTTTGTCTAACATATTTTGAAATGTCCTCTTGGTCAGAGTATGTGATAGTGCTAGGCATTGTTTCTGAGATTTCTAACACAGTTAAACAAGGTTTTGTGTTTTTCCTTTGCCTGGGTGGCTATTTTACCACATATCTGGCTTTAGCTGATTTGATCAGGATCCAGAGTTCCCTGTTAAGTTTAGCAAGGGTAGTTATAGCATCTTGAAAGTTACATTTATTTTTGCTTGCAATGTTTTTTTTTTCTTTTATTATAGAGCTTGTTTATATTTGGATGCCACAGTATGGATTTATTATTAAATTTGTCATGAAACTGTTTATATGTGCATAGAATTTGATGGCAAAGGATTCTGCACAAGTAGTGATGTCATCATATTGCATGGGGATTCAACATTTAGTTAGGGCATCACTCAGTTTTATCAGATTAGCCTTAGCATAATCTCTGAATACAGAGGTATTGGAAGATGGTTCTAGCTTCAGTCTTATAGTAAATGTGACTAATTTGTGGTCTAATTGGGCCTGGGATGTAATGAAAATTGGTGGGGAGCAGAGCTGTCCCATAATGGTAAGGACACAGTCCAGGATTTTATTACTGCTGATTGGGGTATAGACTAACTGGTCCAGAGAGTTTGTACTGATTAAAGTTCAGAATTTTCTGGGCTTCATATCTGAAGATGTATACATCTCCCAGTTAATGGAGGGTAGTTGAAGTCTCCTAGAAGAATGGTGTTTGCCTTAATGCATAAGGACTCCATATTAGTTAGGTAGGTGGTATGAGATGAGGGGGACATAGAAGGGATAATATAGTTAGCTATGATATAATCAGAGGATTTGTTAATAGTAAGTT
Organism: Protopterus annectens; assembly: GCF_019279795.1. NCBI lineage: Eukaryota > Metazoa > Chordata > Ceratodontiformes > Protopteridae > Protopterus > Protopterus annectens. The sequence continues at coordinate 1,745,651,712 of NC_056725.1, forward strand.
TGGTGTGGAGGAATTCCACTCCATTACCTTGTCTAACAAGTCTGATGGTAATTTTTTTTAAGAATATGGCCACACCACCACCTTTAGTACCCTTATCTAATCCAGTGGGCCTGATAGGCATTGAAACCCTGCAGTGATGGAGTTGTCTCATTTTTCTTGAACCAGGTCTCAATGAAGATGCATACAGTGGTGTTTTCCAGGGTAAGAAGGGCAGGTAGGGAATGGAGTTTTTTGTTAAGGTTCCTAGTGTTGAGCAGCAAAACCTTTAAATTACCCAGATTCTGTTTTATTATGTTGGAAGCTTTAGAAGACTGACTGACTGATGTTGCTTAAAAGGGCACTGTGGAGGTTGACAAGGATTTAGCCAATGCATGAAAGTCTTGTGTGACAGGTGCAGGCCAGCCCTAGCAAAACAGTTTGTACTGTCTATGTCTACCATCTACTCCCAGGCAAATATATATTGTATTCCCTTTGAATGACACCAGATGCTGGGCCAATGTTGAAGTCTTAGGTGTATGCCATTAAAAAGTGGCTATAAATACTGGGTGAAAGTAAGCTGGTTGTTTGTGGATGAATGTAACTGACTTTATTGTCACTGAGTAGGTAACACTAGTTGTTGACAGTGGTGATTATATATACACAGTGTACCTCAATCTAACCAAAGTATTTGATACCATTCCTGATGTTAACATAGTAAACAAGCTGAACCTGTTTCACGCAATCCCTTTGTAGTAAGATGGATAGAAAACTGGATAAAAGAAAGTACTCATGCAGTGACTACAGCAGCTGCTTCCATAGAGAGTTAAAATCATGATAAATCTTGTTTCACAAATCAGTTTTAGTTTCTCTATCTATTGTCAATGAAAAGCATGGAAACTGAATATGTACTGTGCGTCCCTACACAGAGAACAAATAATATGGGCACAAAGCTATGCCATAGTGCATTTAGTGGATGCTGCTTCTTAGGTTCATAGGTTCATAGGTAGGTACTAGGCTATCTGCCCGAGGGCATTTATAAGCCTAGCCAGAGTGTGTCGGCTTTTGCCGCCCCATTGATTAATTAACTGATCGTCTGTCAAGCAGAGCCAATGAAGTGATCCCAGGGGAGTATTTTCTGTTACTCATCCACTCGTCAAGGATTCTCTTGAAGAGTGTTAGTGAGGGGCTCTGCCTGATGTACTTTGGAATTTTGTTCCAAAGCATGGGGAGTCTCTGTGACAGGAATCTATCCCTCCAGCATGTTCTATTTATTGTTGTAGCGAAGTTTAGCTCACTAGAGCGTATGGCTCGCAGTGACTTGGATTTCTTTAGGTGGAGCATGTCCATCAATTCTGAGTTGGATATGGCTTTGTAAGTCAGGCAGAGATCACCTCTGAGTAAGCGATATGCCACTGAGTACAGTCGGAGTTTTTTCAGTCGGGCTGCATAGGATATACGTTTGAGACCAGTAATCCTCTTGGTGAGGTACTTTTGTGGTCATTCCAGCTGTTGGAAGTGTCTCGTGAGGTACATCCCAAATGGGGCATTGTACTCTATGATGGGTCTAATGAGTGACGAGTAGAGGGGCACTATAACCTCTTTATTTCTAGATGCAAACCCTTTAATAATTAGGTGGGCCACATAGAAGGATTTCCTAACTACTTTGGCAATATGATTGTCAAAGGAGAGATTACTATCTACCTGGGTCCCCAGATCTCTTATTACCTCTTCTGTATTAAGGGGCTGCCACCTATGTGGTAATTCGTGGGTGTTTTGTTTTTCCCAAATGGGATGACTATGCATTTTTTGACATTTAGCTTGAGGCCATGGCTTTGACACCAGGTGTCCGTCTCAGTAAGGCCCTTTTGGAGGATGTCCATGTCAGCCGGAGAGTCAATTATGGCTCCCAGTTTGCAGTCATTGGAGAACTTGGTTAGCCATTGTCCTCCTGTGTTTGCCTGTACTTCTGAGAAGTATATGCCAAACAGTAGGGGTCCCAGGTCCGAGCCTTGTGGGACACCACTTGTGACTGGTTTAGAGTCAAAACTGGAGCCCACTATTCTTACCGTGTGAGTTCTGTCTGTAAGCCAGTTGGCAACCTATCTCATGATGAAAGGGTTTATGTTCAGGCTGGTGTGTTTTTCTGTAATACCCGAGTGGGGAATAGTGTAGAAAGCCTTGGCGAGGTCAAGGTAGGCTGTGTGAACCACCTTTCCCTTGTCTATGGCCTTGGTGACTATCTCAAAGAAGTCAACCAGGTTTAGTAGGCATGATCTGCCCTTAACAAAGCTGAACTGGGTCAGGTCAAGTGTTTGGAGGTTCCCAATGTCTTTGTTAATGAGTTCCATTATGATATGCTCCATAGCCTTGCAGACCAGGCTAGTCAGGCTTATGGGGCAATAGTTACCAGGGTCAGTTGTGGCCCCTCCTTTCTGGAGAGGAGTAACTGTTGCTGTGCGCCATTCTATGGGCATGTAGCCTGTGGAGAGGCTGAGGTTGAACAGTGTGTTTAGCCGGGGGGTTAGTTTGTTCTGTAGTTTGTGCAAGATGCATCCTAGGACACCATCTGGCCCCATTGGCGCTGTGTTTTTGGCTTTTGAAAGGGCTGTTTTCACCTGTGTATCTGTGATTTTTTTTTTGGGACACTTTTCCGGTATTGTTGTGGGCCCTTTTGGAGGTGAGAGGGGGGTGAAGTTTGCACTGAATATATCTGCCAGGATGTTGGCAATATCAGTAGGTTCAGTATATTTTGTGCTATTTTGCACTAGTTCAGTGCATATCTGTGAGTTGCCACTTAGATTCTTAACATAGCTAAAGAAGGCTTTGTGGTTATCTTTTGAATCCTTGGCTATTTTTCTTTTGAAGTTAGCCTTGGATGATTTCATGAGGGACCTCAGTTTCTTACTGATACTGATCAGGGATGTCTTTCCTTCTTGGGATTTGCTTATTTTCTGAACTAGTTTCCTCCTTCTATTGTATAGCCTGTTTATTGCAGGGGTCCACCAAACTGGTTTCCTCCTCTTAGAGGAGTGAGTCTTGGTTTTGCTAGGGATGGCACGATCCATGCATCCTTGTAGGTGCTCATAGAGTGCATTTGTAAAGGTTTCTGCATCTTGGGCAGCATTATCCTTTAGCGTGGGGGCTGTGAAACTTACCACCTCTGTCTTAAGTAAGGTGAAGTTTGCTTTAGAAAAGTTTTTTACTGTGGTTTCTTTAGTTGGGGGTGGTGGGGAGGGACATCCAGAGTGATTAGTTTATGGTCTGATCTAACCAGTGACAGGTTGACCTCTGGTATGGAACACCTGTCACCCAGGTTGGTGATGACCAGGTCCAATATGTTTTCACCTCTGGTAGGGGAGTTTACTAGCTGATCCAGGGCATTTGTGTTGATGAATTCGAGGAAGCGCTGCACCTGGGAATTTGTACTTGAGTAGTTTTCCCAATGAATGGTAGGGTAATTAAAATCACCCAATATCAGGGTCTTTGGTAAGACCTTCATGTTTTCCAGTGTCTACAGAAAGGTGGAGTGGTGGTCCTGGGTCATGGAGGGTGATCTGTAGCAGGCCACAATTTGCATTGCAGATTTGCCTGATGTTAGTTGCACATGGATGATCTCAGATGTATCATGCTGCTCCACTAACCTGGAGGTGTAGGTATCCCTGATGAATATGGAAACACCCCCTCCTTTTGTGTTTCAGTCCATGTTCTGTGGCCGAAACGTGTGGTATGAGTTGTAGCCTGGTAGTACTGGGGTGCTCTCTGGAGCCTTGAACCAGGTTTCAGTTACTGCACAGATGTCAACGTTTTCCATATTGAGAAGTGCTTCGAGCGAGTGCATTTTGAGATTTAAACTCCTGGCGTTGAGTAACATAACCCTCCGTTTTTTGTTAATTGCGCTGTTTTACGGAGGTGGGTTTGACTTTTGAGCCTTGCCTAAAAAGGCACTATGGGGGCAGCAAGAGCCTTGGCCAATATTTGAAAGCCTAGGGGTGACAGGTGCAAGCAATCTCTTGTGAAGCAACATGTCCTGTTGAGCATGTTGTCCCAGGCTGACAGACACTGGATCCCCTTTGAATGACACCAGAAGCTTAGCCAATTGTTGAAATTGATCATTTTTTCTTTATACTGAGGTATCATTCTTGGTGAGGGCAGGATGCTACTCAAGGTCAGGGTCATACCAGCCTGGGCTACATGATCAGAGAGCTCTTCCATGTCTCTTTTCATGTAGTCCAGGGAGGTACATCTCAGGTCATTCACACCAACATGAACAATGACAAAGTCATATTTGTACTTGTTCTGGAGTGACCTGAGTGCTTGTGTTATGTGGAGGATTCTGGCGCCCGACAGGCAGCTAACAGTAATCTTCTGCTTGTCCAGCCTAGTGAGTGGGACGTCAGTGTGCCTGACTATAGAGTCACCTATTACTAGTGTGTTAGGTATGTCATTTTGCCTTAATGGCTGTGATTGTGCAGCACACTGATTTTGTGTTTTATGTGTTGTCTGGTTTGTGATGGGAAGTGCAGGTTGTTTGGGTGTCTGCTGTGGAGGTCTCTGATGCTTTTGCAAGTTTTTATTTAGAGCCTTTGAGTATGATTTTGTGCATTTATGTGTATTTTTTGCCAGTACTGTTTTAGTAGATCTGTGTGTGGCTGGAGTTGTGGTACAAGTGTTAACCTTCTCCTCTTGACTGTCTGTTCCAGTCTTGGGTGTAGACAGCTTAGCTTCCAGTTTGGCTGTATAATTGCATCTCTCGCATATGTTAGTGTTTTGTGGTAGGAGGAGAGGGTTGTCTGTGTGGATGAGACAGTTGTAACATTGCCTCAGGATACCCAGATTCACCAGCTGGACTGGAGAGTGCACCTGAAGTTGCCCTTTGGTCATGCCTGAATAGTAGGGTGAGCTGCTTAGTTGCTTGGTTGGTGAGGGGTGAATAAAGAGCCTTGCCCTGCTGGGCAATCAGTGTCAGGGTATATTAGTGCTTGCTATTAGGTCTGAGCAAGTGTTGGGCTGCAAGATGCTTTTTGAGTGCTTAGGTTGAAAGTTAGACTAGTTTCAAGGGAAAATCTGAAGAGGAGACTTAGTGGAGCCAAGAATAATTTAACCGTAGCTAACCGGCACTGCCCGGTGTGCAAAACTGTGTAAACACGGTTTTTATAGTAGGGAAATGAAAGAGATAGAAATTAGACAAAATGGCCAATAAACTACTAACTTTTGGGCTGGAACCACTCCTCCAGGGACAGATAGGTTGCTCAAAGCTCCCCTCTCTCACAGGTGAACAGAGATACTTCCTTCTATCCAAGTAAGTGGTACAATTGCAGTTACATAAGGTTCAGCTCTTTAACACTTTTCTCAAAATATCAATGAATTTCAGATGCTCTGAGGTAGGGGCTCAGAGTCTAAAAGGAGTATCTGTCTTTCCAAGGTACAGGGATCTTGGAGACAATTATACTAAATAAAGGAGTGAACAGGGAGCTTTTCTGTTTAGAGAAAATAATCTTTTTAATAACATAACTTTCTGTCAGTTTCTTTTTTGGATCATTTAGTTTGGGCTGCTTAAATATTTTATTTACCAGGAAAATCCAACTTGGAATGAAATCAATTTTCAGCTAAGGTCTGGGGAAAAACATTCCAGGTGTGTGTCTTTGTAACGTGGGAGGAAACTGGAGCTCCTGGAGAAAACGCACACGCATACAGGGAGGACATGCAGACTCCGCACAGAAGACATTCCAGCTGAGAATTGAACCGGTGAACCTCTTGCTAGCAGGTGACAACACTACTGCTGCACTGCTGCACCATTGCACCGCCTGAATAACAAATTATTATCCAGCAATACAAGTGTCAGTCTTGCAGTATGGAGCCTGAAGAACAGAACATATAATAGGGTCATCTGAGTTAAACTTTGCTGCTAGAGTTTAAAAATGCTCAATATGTAATTTAGAAACAACAGCTGTTAGTGTGTCTTTGCTGTGTAAAAGCCTCAAAGCTTTCTAGGTACACTGCAAGGATGTATGACAATGGAACAGTAGTAACAATGTGCCTGTACATCTATGTAAATGCATAAAGTGACTGGTGAGCTGTCTCCTTTTAGTCTACAATGGCAAAACAAACACCTCAGGGAAGGCTCAATAACAGCTTTATAGGGAATTGATAGCCCAGATATGATTTGCATTTACCAGCAGAGACATTGCAAGAAATGGTAAACGGCAAGTCGTTGGCCAACTGCCACCAGTGTAACGTCCACGGAAACAGTAGTGGCAGCACACATAAAAAGAGGAGTCACCTGTAGATCAGTGAGTGTGATATACCTTTAAGAAACTTTCCAGTGAGTCAGCATACGCATATAAGTACTGAGCACGTGAATGCAACAGTGCCATTTTGAGTGAGCCGCCAGAGTGTGAGCATGCAAATATGTAGTTAGTTAGTTAGTTAGTTAGATAGTTCGTTTAAGTTTAATGGTACTGCCATCCATCCTGATGTATTTGTATACAATAAACTACTTAAACAAAACCCAAGCCTCAATGTCTTCTTAATGCACATAAGAAGAGCAAGATGGTTCAAGCCCTACAACATTTTCTTGTCATGGTCAACTACCTAGGCAAGTTCATTCCAGATTTAAGCCAACTTTCGACACTGCTAAGGGAGCTGACACACAAAGATGCAATTTGGTCATGGTCAGAACAGCACCAAAGAGTATTTGATGTCCTGAAACAGAAAATTGCCAATCCACCAACTCTCAGGTACTATGATGCTCACAAACCAGTTACTCTTTCCTGTGATGCTTCTAAGTTTGGTCTAAGTGCAGTCATTCTTTTATAGGGTAGACCAGTAGCCTGTGCATCGAGAACTCTTACCCAGGCCAAGATGCAGTATGCCCAGATTGAGAAAGAGTTTTTGGCAATTGTGTTTGCATGTTCAAAGTTTCATGATTCTATCTATGGTTGGTTGACCTATCCAGATCGAAACTGATCACATCCTTTAGTTATTATTTTGAGAAAGCCTATGCATACAGCTCCAGCTAGATTGCAACTCATGATGCTCAAATTGCAGAAGTACAACTTCAGTCTTGTTTACACAAAAGGCAAACTTCTTTGTCTTGCTGATACCTTATCCAGATCGCCCAGAAAAAACACAGAACAGCATAACAATGAGCAACTTGATTTTGAGGTCATGGAAGTAAGACATTTTTCTTCCACATGCCTTGATGAGCTCAGAACTCACAAAGCTTCAGATCCAGTTCTCCAGAATCTCAACCACTTTATTAGTCTATGATGGCCTTCCAAGCAATCTTGTTTACCAATAGAAGTGCAACTTTATTTTCCATACAGAGGTGAGATTTTGTCAGACAATGGTATCATCATGAAAGGTTCTAAAGTGATTTTTTTCCAAAATCCTTGCAACAAGAATACATTCAGATCTTGCATTGTGGCCACCCAGAAACTGATTCTACCAAAAGAAGGGTGAGAGGTCTAGTATTTTGACTTTCTATGTCAAGAGATATTGAGAAAGTATTTTGATCTTGTTCAGTATGTAACAGTACAAAGCTTAGAGACTTATGTCGCGACAAACCAGAACCACACTATCAATCAGCAATAATTTATTGGTTCCATGTGCCAAAAACAACAAAGCAGTGAAAAGCACTACTGTTGAAAAAGTATTTGTCTCAGAAGTCTTACTAAGACAAAACCAGCAAACCGCTCAGTTCATTAAAAAAGGGGAGATAGTGAGAATGCAGACATCAAAAGAGTTTGATCGCATTGGATTTGTGAAATGTTTGTGTCAAGAGCTGAGATTGTACATTGTGAAATCACAAGGAGTGGAATTCCAACAAAATCAGAAGCATTTGTTACCATTGTCGGAACCAGTGTTACAGCATCTTGCCCATGACAAAGACTGTAGTTCTCAGAGTGATTTGCCCAATGCTGCTGTTCCAGAGAACATTCTGTCAGCAATCCCCATTCCTGAGATAATCCTTGAGACTCCTCAAGCAGAACATTCCCCAGTGACTGTCCCTGTTGCTAAACCCAGTCCTAACTATTATGTCACGAGATCAGGTTGCATCTCGAAACCTAGTTCCAGATACACTGCAGCCTGGACATGACTGTTTTTTTTCTTTATTAGTGTCTATAGAATTGCATGCCTATTCTAATGTCATTGTTTATATGAGACAGCTCAGTAAAGAGGGAGGACATAGATCAGTGTACATGATATACCTTTAAGAAGCTTTCCAGTGAGTCAGCACATGCATATAAGCATTGAGCATGTGCAAGCAACAGTATCATTTTCAGTGAGCAGCCAGAGTGTGAGTATGTAGTCAGTTAGCTAGTTAGATAGTTTGTTTACGTTTAATGTTCTTGCCATCCATCCTGATGTATTTGTGTACAATAAACTAATTAAATGAACACTCAAGCCTCAACGGCTTCTTAATGCACATAAGAACGGCAACCCATGTCTGCAGATATCTTGCTGCTATTGTTCCTACTCTGAGTTAGTCATTTTGCAATTTCTGCAAACGTTGTCTTGCTGCTGCTGTTCCTATTCTGAGTCAGCCATCTTATAATGTCTGCACACATTATCTTGCTGCAGCTTTTCCTACTCTGAGTGAGCCATCTTGTAATGTCTGCAAATGTTATCTTACTGCTGCTGTTCCTACTCTGACTTAGCCGTCTTGCAATGTTTGCAGATGTTATCTTGCAGCTGCTGTTCCTACTCAAGTCAGCCATCTTGTAATGTCAGCAGATGTTATCTTGGTGCTGCTGTTCCTAGTCTGAGTCAGCCATCTTGTAATGTCTGCAGATGTTATCTTGCTTCTGCTGTTCCTACTCTGAGTCAGCCATCATGGCATGTCTGTCGATGATATCTTGCTGCTGCAGTTCCTACTCTGACTTAGCCATCTTACAATGTTTGCAATTGTTATGTTGCTGCTGCTGTTCTTAATCAAGTCAGCCATCTTGTAATATCTGCAGATGTTATCTTGCTGCTGCTGTTCCTCTGAGTCAGCCATCTTGTAATGTCTGCAGATGTTATCTTGCTGCTGCTGTTCCTACTGTGAGTTAGCCATCTTTTAATATCTCCCATGCCACCTAATGGATGAAGATCTGAATAACCTTACAGAGGTTTGCACTTATGTTCCAGGGGTGGACTACAAAGGTACTTGTTGGAGAATGTAATATGTCCCAGGGCAACTGAGTAACAAACACATTTAAACATACTCAACAGCTACAACTACAAGACAATTATATTCTTGTTAAAAGCCTCATCCAAATAAATAAGAAATCAATCAGAGGTACTGACATATTGTTAATGCAGGTCTATCCCACAATTCCCATACAGGTGGTAGTACTACCTGTATTCTATCCATTCATAGTGCATATCACAACATAGGACCTCTGGTATTACCACTGCACTCTATCCATTCACAGTGCATATCACAACATAGGACCTCTGGTATTACCATTGCATTCTATCCATTCACAGTGCATGGCACAATATGATCTGATGCAGCCCAGGACCATATACAGTGCTACTGCTTATGGTACCCTATGATACAGTGACACACACAACCTCTGAAAGCCTAAGCAGCATAAGATACTGCACATCTGAGTGGTTCTGTATTTCAGCATGAACTGCCTGCTGTTTCCCTGCAGTACTTGCACTACTGGTGCTGACTCTGGAATGCAGGGGTTGTACAGCTGTGCTGCATACATAAGAAGGTCACCATTCTCTGTTGTCCTTGCAGTTCTGCAATTCCAGCACTGGTGACCTGGGGTATCCTGCTTGGGTGTCTTGTGTCCACTGTTGTTCTATGTAACACTACAGAGCAGGGCAAAGCTATGTAATATGATATGCCTCGTCATGTACTTAATGCTATCTACCTAAAAATTTGTAAATTCTTATGTGTCTGGAGCTTTTCTCCCCGGGAATCCGCTGAAAATGGATATGTATTCAGTCAGACCATCCCGGTCAACAAATGTAAAATAAATAAATAAAATAAAATAAATGTAGTTTCTTCCTAGTTGTTCTGCAATCTGGTTTGCCCCTCTTTCACCATGATGGCAGAGCTAAGGTCACTACCATGTCATAGGAATGGGAGAATCTGGTATTGTGCAAGCTCCCCTTACTGAGAACTCACCAGCATTTCTGTGATGGGATGGACAAGTGAGACTTTGCTAGCAGGTAAGCCTGCTCTGCACCACAGAAGCTCTGCTACCAGAAAGGTTTCCCTACAATGCATACAGTGTTCTTTTTTTTAGTGTAGCAGTGCACTTGCTCTCAGGGGATCACTGCACTACCAGCACAACTCCATCAGATTGCATGCAGTTAGATCCAATAGGTTACCATGCCACTGGGTCCAGCTGGTACAATGCCAGTGTTGTGTCTGTGAAACATGTGTAATCAAGGAGTTGTCATAGGAATTTGTACTCTAAACATGGATACTATAACTACACAATGGGGGTAAGACTGCATACATTGTCTATTTATTTACTTACTTTCACTTTGTTGACTGATTTAGTCCCACTAGGTCAATGGTCTCATTTCAAGGAAGACCCAAAGTGGTACTCATACTGATCAGGGTAAATTTGGCCAGGGCTCCAGAGACCTTCCCCTGCTCTTTTGGATAACTGGTACAGAATTTTTTTACATCCACCTGAGCTACAATCAACTGAAGCAGATGGGGCCTCTGTTTAATGTCTCATTCAAAGGATGGCACACTCAGGAGTTCAGCACCACCTTATGCTACGTTAATCCAGCTGTCTGGTGTGGGAATGAAACCCACAGTCTTCTGATCTTTCAGCACTAAAAACAAGTGTGATACCTGTTGAGCTACTGAGACTGTTACACTGCTTATGAATGGCACAGGCCTTTGGTAGGTCATTCTGAGGTGCATGAGCTTTGCTCCAAAGTGCATCATGTTCATGAATAGCACCCACAGACTATAATACTAACTCTCTGCATGTGTTAAACATATCATGCAAGTATCATGTGAAAAACAGATTGTCATTTTTACATTGTACATGACTAACCATTCTATACTCTCCCCTAAAGCCATCACATCCTACTATGTTCTCTGGGTTCGTGTGTCTCACCACCTACATATAACAACACTTAGTATTCTTACCTCTCAGACATGAACAATCCTTAAACAGGCACTCACTGATGGGACAGTCTGTTAAAGAAATTCTTAAATTTTGCATTACTTCCCTATTTCTTGTCACTTATACGCTAACTCCTGTTTTTGTGCTTTTGTAGACTTGCAGCCTAACACCACTTAATTCCACTTCTTCCTGATGTACTGATACACCTAAATGCTATCTTCCATATCTTCTCACAAGACAAATCTCAACCCTCAACCTGTTTTACAGTACTATCCATGATTTTTCTCATTCCACATTCCCACAATTTATTATTCCACTTCCACCATTCCTACAATGCTACATGCAAACACTTTGAATATCCTATTTTAACCATTGGATACTCACTCTGCAGCTGTATCTTCACACAGGCCAAATATGCAACAGCAGTGACATTGTAAAACCTCATTATTATTCATATCCATTACAAGTACAGCTAATTTTAAATCATCTGCAGACCTGCAGATTTAACAAGCATTTTGATTTTGTTGTATCTTACATGCATAGGTCAAACAATAAAGGAGCTGGAATGGGTCCCTGTCATATCTAAATAAATATCACAAATTTTACACTTCTGTCACAAATTTATTTAGTCATTTTTAGTTTCACACTTCCAAATTTTGGTTTTCAAGTTCTGTAGCCCTTTGCTTTGAGCATGTCTTCTGATAAAAATATTTCTATATAGTTTGTTGGGTCTATATTAGATGAACGAAAGTTCATCTTAGCGAACGCAAAATCCAGGAACTCGAAACTGCAATTGTGGGGGACTGCACCCCCCACACCCCCCACTAAATATATATTCCAACTCCGAGATCGTACTACAGTGAGGAAAGGGCAAATATTCTCATCTTCACTGTACCGCAATCTCACAATTGCGGTTTCGAGTTCCGCAATTTTCACTTATGTGAGCGTTCGCTAAGATGAACTTTCATTCATCTAATATAGACCCAGTTTGTTGACACTGAGTTTGCATACTTCCCTCTCTGACTAAGTCAAGCCAGTCTAAGCTTGATATACATGTCCTATATTTTGTTTGTCCTCCATAAATATTTATTAAAATAGCATGCTTCAATATATCAAAGCTCTCTCATAAATCTCTTCACTGGTTCCATAAATCATGAGAATCAAAAAGGAAGGCACAGATAAATCTCCTCAGTAAAGCAGAATCAGATTTATCATTTTGCTGTTCCCTCCATCCTAACAGTTTTTACAGTACTGATCACTGCAACCCACCCTACACGTGCACACACACACACACACACACACACACACACACACACACACACACACACACACACACACACACACACACACACACCTACCACACTTAGCATTTCTTTCAATTTTTGCTATTTTAACCCTTTTACTTTATCCCCTTCTTAATTCCTCTCCCCATATGGCACTATAAAAGTCTCCCCAAAACATGAGGATAATGTATATGCACAAATAATTGTACCTGTCTAAATTATGTTAGTCTACGCCTACATTCTATGATGCATACATCTCATTCCAAATGATTATCCTTTAAATAAATCCTCAATACTAACATTGTCTCTCCCTTTAAGTTAGCAGTTTTTACTGTAACTGATTTCCATACAAAGAAAACTAATCTAGAGCATTCTTTATACCCTAATACCCATCATATTTCTTTCCCCTTCCCTCATATTTGATAGTACCCCACAGCTAAGATAGCCTTATTTTTTAACCTCCGATTCCTTATTTTTGTTTTTATCACTTTTTTAGTACTGTAAATTATATTAGCATTTACAGTCACTATGTCATAGTCTTCATTTAATGGCATAATGACCTTTCATTCTGTTTTTTTTTTCAGTCTTCATAGGTTCCTAGGTAGGTACTAGGCTATTAGCCCTAGGGCCTATATAAGCCTAGCCGAAAAGGTATCTTGGCTTTCACCACCCAAGAAAATTATTTTCCTGTGCCTCTGTCGAGCAGAGCCACAGAAGTGATCCCTGGGGTGAATTTCCTATTTCCCATCCAATCATCAAGATTTTTCTTGAAGAGTGCTAATGAGGGCCTCTGTTTGACATAGATAGGTAGTCTGTTCCAGAGTAAGGGAAGTCTCTGGGACAGGAATCTATCCCTCCAGAATGTTCTGTTTATTTTGGTGACAAGGTTTAGGTCCCTACAGCGTGTAGCTCAGAGGGACTGGGGTTTCTTTAAGTGGAGCATGTCCAACAGCTCTGGGTTTGACATAGCTTTGTATGTTAGGCAGAGATCACCTCTGAGTAGGCAATATGCGACGGAGTAAAGCTGGAGTTTTTTAAGACGGTCTGCATAGGGCATCTGTTTGAGGCCAGTCATCCTCTTTGTGAGGTATTTCTGTGGCTTTTCCAGTTGTTGTAGATGTCTTGCGAGGTACATACCAAAAGGGGCATTGTACTCTATAATGGGTCTGATGAGTAGAGGGGAACAATTACCTCTTTTTTTCTGGATGAGAAACCTTTTGTGATGAGGCGAGCCACATAGAAGGATTTTCTGACCACTGTGGTGATGTGATTATCAAAGGAGAGACTACTGTACACCTGTGTCTCAAGGTCTCTTATCACACTTTCGGCATTAAGTAGACTACCCCTTATGTGGCAGTTCATGGGTACAGAGTTTTTACCAAAGGAGATGACAATATACTTTTTGGCATTGAGCTTCAGGCCATGGCTTTGACACCAGGCATCTGTCTCAATGAGGCCCTTTTGTAGTATGTCCACATTGTTAGGAGTTTCGATTATGGCTCCTAGTTTGCAGTCATCTGCAAACTTTGTTAGCCAAAGACCTTCTGTGTTAGCCTGTACTTCAGAGAAGTAGATACCAAACAGGAGAGGACCCAGGACTGAACCCTGTGGTACTCCACTTGTCACTGATCTGAAGTCGGATTTGGAGTCTGCTACTTTCACAGTGTGGGTTCTGTCCATGAGCCAGTTGGCAACCCATCTTGTGACATAGGGATTTATACCCAGTTTAGTGAGCTTATCTATAATTCCAGAATGGGGGATGGTGTTGAAAGCCTTGTCGAGATCTAGATAAGCTGCGTGAACCACCTTACCCTCATCTATGGCTTTGGTGACTGCTTCAAAGAAGTCAATCAGGTTTAGGAGACATTATCTGCCTTTTACAAACCCGAACTGGGTAGGGTCCAGAGTTTGGAGATTGCCAATGTCTTTGTTTTATGAGTTCCATGATGATATGTTTCATGGCCTTGCAGACCAGGCTTGTCAAGCTAATGGGGCTATTGTCTGTCTGCATGGGTGTCATGAAGTTTGCCACTTCTGTCTTAAGAAGTGTGAAGTTTGCTTTGGAGAAGTTTTTTACAGTGGTTTCCCTAATTCGAGGTGGGGGCGAGATGTGGATGTCTAGGGTGATTAGCTTATGGTCGGATCTGACCAACAAGGAATTGACCTCTGGTGTGGAACACAGGTTGCCCATGTTGGTAATGACCAGGTCTAGGATATTGCTGCCCCTGGTGGGAGTGTGAGTAAGTTGATCCATCCAAGGCATTGGAATTTATGAATTCTAGAAAACGTTGAGCAAAAGAGTTGGTAAATGAGTAGTTTTCCCACTCAATGGTGGGGTAGTTGAAATCACCCATTATTAGGGTGTTGGGTTGTACCCTAATACTTTCCAGTGTATCAAGAAATGAGGAGTGGGAATCCTGGGGCATGGTGAGGGGGTCTGTAGCAAGCTACAATTTGGATTGCTGTCTTGCCCAGAGTTAATCTCAGATGCATTATGCTGTGCAACTAGCCTGGAGGTGTGGACATCCTTAATGAATATGGACGCGCCTCCACCTTTAGTTTCTTACATTGCTCCTTTAACTTCCAATATTTTCTGTTATCATTCTCGCCTGAAGTCACTGCCTTTCTGTAGTCGGCCTCACTACTTATATCGTCCTTGTGTTTCAACACTTTCTATCAGTTTTGCAAAGCATGATGCTGCAGGCTTTCCCTTCTATTTACTTTCCACCTGTTTGTTGGCATCAACAGCTGAACAGAAAAACGTTGTTTCACTTTTATTTTATTTAGAAGTTATTTTGGTGGTAAACCTCCGTAATCCTTGCAGCTCTTTGCAGGGATAACTTGTGGAACTCTTCTACACACCACAAATATGCAGATTATAACAATTAAGCTACTGATATATAGAAGATAAATCCCATAGAATAATCCAATTTATAACAACAATGGGAAGAAGATGGATATAGTTTCACCAAAATGTCTTTACACTACTTAGAACTTAAAATATAGATGCAACAGGGATATCATAGAAGTAGTGTTTCTGTTTTTTTTTGTGACACACCGTTACTTTTCTAAGACAGCAGCAGGAAAACACAAAGATTTATCTCAGGTAATGAGATGTTGTAAATACATTATAATTACTGCACTGAACTACAATCTGAGAGTGTATGCAAGGCTAACAAATTCTTTATGTACTGCTGGCTTTGTTGCAGTCCAATGTATGGCAGGAATTATGTGCTTAGCAACATTTTTCATTACTCTGCCCTGCTTGCTGCATTGTCTTCATACTATTCACATAGCCTGCCTTCAGTGTACGCAGTATTTTTCACATTTAGTTTTATGAATCCATACTGAATAACTGCATTTTATCTGCAGCTGGAAGTTGGCTGGCTGTGGTGGTGCAGCGGTTAGCGTTGCTGCCTTACAGCAAGAGTTTCTTCGGTTTGATCCTCGGCTGGGATGCTTTCTGTGCAGAGTCTGCATGTCCTCCCTGTGGTCATGTGGGTTTTCTCCAGGTGCTCTAGTTTCATCCCAAAGACATGCTGTAGGTGGATTGGATACTCTAAATTGGACCTAGGCATGTGTGTGTGCCTTCTGTGGAATGTTGGGTGCTGGGCTGGCAACTCGACACTGTAAAACTTCACTGCCAATCATGAGCAGACAGGTGATCTGTTGTGGTGACCCCTAACCAGGAAAAGTCAGAAGAAGATCTGCATCTGGAAGTTGTTAACATCCAGCAAGAGTCTCTCATGCTGCATATTATCAGTGGAGTTAAACTTCATGGATGGTATCTCTGCATTGACTTCCATGGAAACAGAACTTTGTATCTCTGTTTTGACCCATTCTTGAAACCTTGATAGTTACATCATTTTGTACATTTCTGTGTTTGTGGACATCTAATACTGGTATTAGCCTAAAAAGCAAGAAGCAGTCTGAATTTGCTGAGAAATTTGCATGTGATTTGTTCTTTCTTAAGCTGTTCTTTCTGAAATATACTTGGGAAGCTTATAAGCATGTTTTTAAGAGTTCTTTGCTGTCTTTACTTCCATCTCTTCTTTGCTCTAGGATTACTGTGCCTAATAGTTGAAGGCTGATGTATTATTTATCTGATATTTGCATTCCAGTATGACCCTGACTGCACGTAATGTTGTTTATTTGGACAATATGAAGTGTAAACTAAACAGTGTTTTTTTAAAGGAATTTAATTACATAGAGTTTCTTCATCTTATTTTTGTGACTTAAATCCAAGGAAGGTCTCGACTAAGAGTTTTTTTAGCTACTGCTTTGAACTATTTATTATCCTGGAAAATAAATAATTCATTTTCAGCTTTAATTGTATTTCAGAAGTAAAAGCAATTCCAGAAATATGGCTGTTTTATATCTTAAAGCAAACAATGCATAATTTCTATGCAAATAACACCTCACAGTTTTGTTTTTCTTCAAGTAGTATATAACTGTACATTATACAATGACCCCCTCATTAATATTCCAAAACTTGCATGCTGAAATCCCACAATATACCAACGGAAAAAAGTCCAGTCGCCTGGACTTTTTTCTATTGGTATAAAGTGTCCAAAACCTTCTTTTTTTTTTCATGAATTGAAAAGAAAAAGAAAAAAAATGGAGCAATGGACACTTTTTTTCTCTGTTGCTTCCATTTCAAAGCATTGATGTACTGGGTATGTGTAGGAACACAAGTCCCATACGCATGCACAATACATCAACACAAGGAAGCGGTATAGCACCACCGGTGGAAGAACAGTAATGGGCCATTATACAAAGACATTATTTAAGAAAATTAAGTATTTTTTTTTTCTTAAATAATGTCATTGTATAATAGCAATAACTAACTCCGTGACTGTGGTATATTGAAATTTACCCATGGCTGGCTTTATTTAATCACTCGGGCTTCACCCTCGTGATTAAACCACGTCATCCATGGGTAAATCTTCAATATACCATACCACGTCATCTGTTATTGCTTAAATATATTTGTTTATATAGATGTAAATCCATAAAAAGGAAATACATCATAAAATAATATAAATTAGCCAAACTGGTATTACCGTGCAGTCTTGGGTATGAAGCAAAACACGATTGCACATCGGCGATGAAGATGGACACTTTCTATAAGTAATGCTAATTAAAAAAACTCGCTGCTGCATGCTACATAAATGCACATGTCATGCACTAACCTACATTGACTCATTATTGGCATTACCATGGATTCTGTCAGTGACTCATAATGCTGACAGAAGACAACATCATTTAATAACATTAAAATTTTCACTGAGTATTTCCGAACCACTGTAATAGTAGAATACAAGAGAAATACATGCACTGATGAGGTGAGCCTGTCCTGCACCACGGACAACCTACTAATTTATTATGTCTGATCTGGGGACAAATGACCTCACAGATAATTATAATATTAGGATTAAATGAATCCTAGAACTGCATGCTTTTCCAATGCCATGCAGGCTCAGAGTGAGAAGAATAAAGAAGCCAGAATGTAGAGCTTTAGGGTATTTTAAGGCTATTGTATGCAACATGACTAAGGTTAGTTCACATTCTACAAATGGTGGATCGACTGTATATTACCCACAGCTTGAATTCCTCATGTCTTCTTCATCATGTTGAACTGTCAGCATAGTGATACTCAGTATCCCTGTTGTGCATGTCTCAGCCTTTTAGTGTGAACCAAAATAAATAATTACAAAAATAATATAATATAAAAGTTGGCATCATTAATAAGCGCATCTTGGCAAAAACCTTATAAAGTACCTATAACTCACTTCAAGAATTGTCATATACTTTCCAATGAACATGCTTTTAAAGTGAGAAAAAATGCAACATTTTGAAACAGATCCCACAAGCGAATTGTATATCTAAAGTATTTCTAACAGACTGCAAATGCTGTTCTTCTGTTGCTTTTGAAAAGGTAACAGAGCACATATACTAAATCTTTTAGAAACTTTTTCTGTAGTCCAGAGAGTTGTGAAGGAAATGTTACCTATTTCAGGAGACTGTGCAAAAATCAGTGAAGAAATTAGATTTCCCCAGACACTTGCAGACTGGAAAAAGAGGAAGAATATTCCAAAATAATGGTTGACAATATCTTGTCCAAGTTTATTTGTCTTTTCTGCCTCTAAGTTTCCACTAACTGTAAGGTAGGTACACTTTGCAGCCCAGAGTGGAGCACCTCCAAAACCCAGTATCACAGATGTTGGCATCAGTGTATACCTGGAACAAAAATACAAAAACATACCTGTTGAAGTATTGCCCATCATAAATAATGCATTATAAACTGGTAAACAATGTCTTTTACATCACAGAACCATGTAACTATAATGCCTGATGTACTGTTTTAGAAGTGAAACATTGCATTTATTTGTAATTATTTCTCTTTTCTATAGCACAGACAGCAGCAAATTTCAGATTTAGTATTTAATTTGTAAGGTAATTTGTAAGGTATTAAATATTCTGTGTTGCATGGTATTAAATGTTTTGTGCTTTGTACAGAGCTAACACATGATCTACAGTCACAAGTATATCTCACAAGGAATGGGAAAACGTTTTTATTGCTTGTTTGCAGATCAAAACCAAGAATGGTCCACAGAAATTCTTTGTTTCCATGTACAACTTGGGGAATTTCAAAAAGACTAACCTTGTTGAGAACATATAAAATTCACAAAAAAGAAGACAGACAAAAGTGTGGAGTTCATTGTATAGCAGTGCAGGTTAGCAAACTTGAAGGGACTACAACACAAAACATACACTTAAATATAGCATCAGTAAAGTGTTAAGAAATAAAACAAGGTAACAGGTGTGCTGCACATATTTCACTTGTACTATCATAATTGTGGTAGAATCTTTCCATGAAAACTGACAAGGCCAGTTTTGCTGTAATAAAGAGAGAGATATTTGGACGTTATTTTGGAGTACATGGCATCACTGTAGATAATAATTTAGTAAGGCCTTTCCCAAGCACCACTGTGATCTGACGTCAGGGATGTACTCTAGGTGAGTACTATCCAAGCTGGTAATGGTTGTGAGTAATAAAAAAACTTGCTCAGGTATCAGAGGTCTTTGACACAGCCTCTTGAGCTAGTTAAACTTTGACACCTGATTAATAATTGTAATGAATATACATTTTCAATTCATATATTTGACTTTGTGTGTGTGTGTGTGTGTGGGGGGGGGGTTTACAACATATGAGGGAGGACTAAAATTTTCAAAATGTTATGCAGCATTCTTAAGTCCTGTGAATAATGTCAATTGTTACATGACTTATACAGGAAATAAGAACAACACATGCAAGATATACATCTGAGGTGCAGAATGGTAATTTATGGTATTTTAGAATAAGTTGTAAAACATTTGAGAATACTGCCTTTTCAGTAACAAGAAAATGAAGATTTGGTAAATCTATTAAGGAAGAGTCAGTATCATAATCTGATTAGGAATCATTTATTCTCTAGAATCGTTGGCCCAAATAAAGAAAACATAATTCCTCAAGACACTTAAGATTTTGTTATTTCTTTGTTCACCACAAGGGAAGAGCAAACCATCAGAAATTTGGCAAATGTACTTTTTTATGATTCAGAAAGCTAGGGGAAATATTAGCTTAGCATTTTTAAGAAATCTGGTGACTTTATTTAAATATGTGCACTGATTAACATATGATGTATTTTGCTATTACTGATTTTACATATTTTTTTAAGATAATTAAACAATTAATGGTAAAAACATAGAGGCTTATGATGAGGTTTCTGATTCTAACATATTATTATGTGTTCCTGACATGGATGCCAAGAAATTCATCTTGAGCGAGTAGCTCAAGAGGTGAATCTTGGCATCTATATCAAGAACAAATTGTGATGACCATGCCCTGGCCCAGCAATCAAGGAGCCTCAATCCTCACCACTAACACCAGGGAGGTTGTCTCATAGAAGAGGAAAGGATAACTAATACACACAGTAAAGTACAATTTCCCTTAAGTGTACACAGAGATCACAGTCAGTCTGGGGCTGGTTGCTCCTTTGCTCTCCAGGTCCCCAATAAGACTCCCCACTGGCACAGCTATATGGTCCAGGTCTCAGCCTAGCTGGGCAAGCTAGAACCTCCAGTACCTCTCTGTCTAACCAGTGCTTCATTTCCCTGCCAAGTAGCTGACACACCACACACACACACTTTGAGATAAGTATTTATACAACTTCACAGACACTCCTGGGAAAGGCTGACACAGATTCTCCAGCTATGCCCCTTTACCCAGACCATACGGTAGTAGTGCCTGCCATCACCCAGCTAATAATATCAGCTACTAAAAGGCCCTTAAAAGGATGTCCAATTATTACTGTGCAATATTATTATCCAATGGTAATGTGACTATTCAGTCTAGGCTTATTGGAAGGGCTTAGACAGTAAACTCTATAAATATATAATGTACTCTAAAGCATAATTTAGCTCTACATAAACCAGCCACAGGTAGAAGGTTTTAAAAATATTTAATAATAAATAATTAAAACACAAGACAAAACTACTATACCACATAGATATCTAAGAGTTCAGAGATCACACATAAACTTAAAATAATACAGTAGGACAGGTCTGATTTCAAAGAAAAATACCCAATTCATCTTTACTAGCTTTAACTATTCCTACAACAAATTACAGTGCTAGAAACTTACATGTGAGCATAAGGCAGAGTGCTGAGTTAGATATCCAAGATCAAAACGCTTTCAGTCTCTTCTGAGAAATAGTATTTAAACATTACTAACAAACATGTCTCTAACGCCCTCCCAAATTACATCATTTTTGACACTTAGTCTGGAGTTCTCAGGCCACAAACTGCATTATTTAGCAATCTAACACCTGCTCAGAAACTTACAACAATATAAGTAATTTCACATGTATATTCTAACAGAAACCAGAGCAATAAAGCACATTCCACATCTAAATTCTGGTCATAAACTTTAGCCTTAAAACAATGGGTATGAAACCTTCATCCAGATGCACTAGAGCTGAATTCTAACATGCTTCACTGTTCCAGTAGAGTGCAATGTTGTCACATATTTTGCAGTTCCACATTTCACAGTATTCTTTTACGCTCAAGAAAACATGCCTATATTTGACATTTATTTACAAATGCCAGAATTATATATCAAATTCTATTTGACTAGGCTGGCAGCCTTTGCCCATCTCTCCCCAATCATCACATCTCTCCCCCACCCCCGGGGAACTCAAGCAAGTTTTTCAAGTGCACCTTGAGAAACATTGCTTGAGAGTGTCAGGTCTATCTGTGTGGACCTCACCCCATTCCTTGTCTTGAGATCCATCTGCATTGACATTGCTACTCCCACTGCAGTGCTGCACTGCCATATCATATGCTTCAAATTCCAGACTTCATCTTAGCAACTTGGCATTTCGCTGACTGGCTCTGTTTAACCATGTTAGAGGTTTGTGATCTGTCATCACAGTGAATTTTCTTCCATACAGATAAGACTGAAGTTTTTGTAGTGCCCACACTATGGCTAGACATTCCTTTTCTACCACTGCATAGCATTCTTCCCTGGGTTGGAGTCTATGGCTGAGATAACCCACTGGGTGCTCTTCTCCCTCTGAAGTAATATTGCTAAGTATAGCCCCCACCCCATAGTTTGAAGCATCCACCTGCACAACAAAGTCTTTGCTGTAGTCTGGACTGGCTAACACCCCCTGTCCTCCCAAAGCTTCCTTAAGCTTCTGAAATGCCTTCTCACATGCTGGGATCCACACTACCTTATCTGGCCTGTTCTTCTTTGTCAGGTCTGTGAGGGGAGCAGCTATGGTACTATAACTGGGAACTAACTTTCTGTAGTACCCTGCTGTCCCTAAGAATGCCCTCATCTGCTTTTTGATAACAGGTGCAGGCCATGCCTGAATAGCTTCCACTTTGGCAGGTTCTGGCCTTATATTGCCACTCCCCATTCTATGTCCTAGATAGGAGACCTCTGCCATACCCATCTGACATTTGCTCGGCTTAATGGTCAACCCTGCCCTCTGTAGTCTGCTCAGCACCTCCCTAACATACTGAAGGTGCTCCTGCCAGGAATGGCTGTAGATAGCAATATTATCCATGTAAGCGAGGGCAAACCCTCCTGCTCCTGCTAAGATATGAACTACCAGCCTCTGGAAAATCACTGGGGCATTCTTCATCCCAAAGGGCACCTTTGTGAACTCATACAAGCCAAAAGGAGTCACAAAGGCTGACTTCTCTCTAGCACTGGGAGTCAAGGGCACCTGCCAGTAACCCTTGGTAAGATCAGTGGTTGTAAGATACTTAGCCCCACCCAGCTGCTCTAGGGCCTCACCTGTCCTAGGCATGGGGTAAGCATCTGCCTCTGTGTGACTATTTAATTTCCTGTAATCCACACAGAACCTGGTGCTGCCATCCTTCTTTGGCACCAGTACCATTGGGGAGTCCCAGGGACTGTTGATCTCCTGAATCATCCCTAGCTCCAACATCTCTTGTATCTCCTCCTTCAGAGTCTGTTTGACTCCCTCAGGCACCCTATAAGGGGTCTGCCTGATAGGCCTTTGGGGTCTTGTATCCACCTGGTGCTGCACCAGGTGGGTGCTCCCTGGTTTCCTGGTGAACATCCCCCAAACTTCAGCAACACTGCTCAGATTTCTCAAACCTGGGTAGGAGATAGCTGCTGGAACATTGCTACCCTTTCTACCGAGGTGTCAGCCAGAGCCTCATTGAGGAGATCAGTCCCAAAATCTCCCTCAGACTCCTCCTGCAATCCACTGCAAATGCTCAGCACAAGGGCCTCCCTATCATGGTAAGGTTTCATCATGTTAACATGGTATGATTTGTGCCCCTGCCATCTGCCTAGCAACTTCACCATGTAGTTAACATCACTTACCTTTCTTACCACCTTGTAGAGTCCCTCCCAAGCTGCCTGCAACTTGTTGTGTCTGACAGGAATGAGAACCATCACCTGCTGCCCTACAGCATACTCTCTAGCTTGAGTGTTCCTGTCATACCACACATTTTTCTGTTGTTGGGCTTCCGCCAGGTTCTTCTGGGCCAGGCCCATGAGTTCCCTGAGCCTTGTCCTGAGGATCAGGACATATGCCACAACAGACTCCTTGTGAGACTCACACTCACCTTCCCACTCATCTCAAATTAAATCTAGAGGTCCCCTCACCCTATGCCCATACAGCAACTCAAAGGGTGAAAAACCTGTGGATTCCTGGGGAACCTCTCTGTAAGCAAACAACAGATGGGGCAAATATTTGTCCCACTCCCTCTTAAACTGATATGCAAATGCCCGTAGCATGGACTTGATTGTAGAGTTTAACCACTCAACAAGACCATTAGTCTGGGGATGGTAGGGGTGGTCTTCATGTGCTTCACCCCACAGGACTTCCACAGACAAGCCAGCAGGTCTGACATAAAATTGGCACCCCTGTCAGACAGTATTTCCTTTGGGAAACCTACCCTGCTGAAAATCTCTAGCACAGCATTTGCCACCTTCTCGGCCTCAATGGAGGACAAAGCCACTGCCTCAGGGTATCGTGTAGCATAATCTACAATCACTAGGATATACTTTTTCCCTGTGGAACTTGGGGTACTCAGAGGACCCACAATATCCATAGCTACCCTCTGAAATGGCTCCTCAAACACAGGCAAAGGCATCAAAGGAGCTCTCACCTTGTCTCCTGCCTTGCCTACCTTTTGGCACTGCTCACAGGTCTTGCAGTACCCTGTTACATCTCTGGAAATTCCAGGCCAATAGAAGTTTTGCATAATATGCCTCTTTGTACAGTTTATGCCCATATGACCTGCAAAGGGAATGTCATGGGCTGTGGCTAGAAGCGCCAGATGGTAAGCTCTAGACACTACCAACTGCTGTACTCTCCCAACTTCTAGCCCTCCCTCAGGGGTCCACTCTCTGTACAGTAACTGTTTGTTCCAGTATACAGATTCCCCCTTCCCTTGAGAATCAGGTGCCTCTCTAGCTATCTGCCTCAGGCCTTGCAATGTAGGGTCTGAGAGCTGAGCCTGTCACAAGTCTCTCCTTGTAACCCTTCCCAGCTCCCCTTCCACAGGAAATATGGCATCCTCTGACAGCGGTTCCTCACTGTCAGCCTGGGTACTACTACTCATCTCTAACTTTGCAGTTACCCTGTCCAAGGGAACATCAGTATCCACAAGCAGCTGTGACTCACATTCAGTCTCACTGCTACAGTGTAGCTCACTCCCTGAAGTAACCACCTCAGCAGTCCTGGCTACAAGTATGCAGTTTGTCTGGGTCACCCCCAAGCTACCAGACCTACATGCTTGTCTCCTAGCCTCACTGCGTGTAACTGCATAAGTACATAGTACTGCCACATCCAAATCCTTCCCTCTCAGGACATCTGCAGGATGGTAGTTCCATACCCCGGTTGCCTCAAGACAACCCACTATTAGCATTTTGTCTTTCCCATTTACTGGCTCTTTCACCTTTTGCTCCCCACCTTGCCTCCATGGACATCTGTATGCCACATGGCCCCACTGGTTGCATTTAAAACATTTAACCCTAGCTCCTGGACATATACCTGGACTAGTGGCTTCCCCTGCTACTGGTGGATTCTGTTGGGGCAGTCTTTGCTGCCCACCATGGGTTCCTTTAGACCCAAGAGCAGTACTGGGGGTTCCCTTTCCTGTGCAGGGCTGCCCTGCTTGCTAGGTATAGGTCTCCCTTCTTCCCCAGCTCATCTGAAGTAGCACACTGTTTATCAGCTAACCAGACCCTCATGTCCTCAAGCAAAGTGCTAAGGGCTTGTTCCCTTACCAAAAGGTCTACCAGCCCTTCAAAAGTGGTGACCTGACATCCACTCACCCAGCTATGAAAATAAGTGCTCAGTTCAACAACATATTATAGGTTCATAGGTATTTTCATCTGCCTTGCGTCTATGTTCATGGAACTTTTTCCTATACATTTCAGGTGTTAGTTTAAACATTCTAATAAATGTCTTTTTACAGCAGTATAATCAAAACAGTCAGTGCCATGCATTTTTTGCTAAAGAAGTTACAGCTTTACCATGGAGTAAGTGGGTCAGGAACGGTACCCAGAGCCCTTGGTCAACTTCATACTGTTTACATACTCACTCAAACATATGAATGAAGCTATCACAATTATCCTCCTCTTTAAACTGTGGAAGAAATTTACTGACCTTTTGTGCTTCTGGGGTCCGGTTACTCCCTTCCCCATTACCACCATGACTCTGGCAAAGAGTCAGCATTTCACTCTTATGCCTCCTCTGCCGTTCATTTTCCTTAGCTTGTAGACTCCTCATTTTCTCTTCTGCTTCTAGTTCCATACGCCTGGCCTCCAACTCAAGTCTCTTTAGCTCCAGCTGGATTTTTAAGTCCACTGCAGAAAGGTTGAGCTGTCCATTCTCTGAGGATATTGTATCTCCACTGTCTGTCTGATTGTCCTCCAGGCTGCTGTTTTCTGATGCAGCTGTAACCAAGGCTGCAATAAGATCTGCTTTAGTCAGGTTTCCATGCACCAGTCCCCTAGCCTGGCACATCTCCGCCAGCTAACTCCTTGTCAGCTTTCCATACTCTTCCGCTGACATGCTGCCTGCTCACCCTGACTAACACTAAGCTAACAAAAGAAATAAAACAATTGTGATCTGAAATCTGAGAATACACTGTGTGGCTGTTTTAGAGTACAAAACACTTTTAGAGATCACTGTACATAAGCTACAGGAATTCGCTCTACCCACACCACTACAAGCCAATTAGTGTGTGAAGTAGATTCTCACCACTACCACCAATTGTGATGACCATGCCCTGGCCTAGCAATCAAGGAGCCAAACCAGCCCCAGACTGACTGTGATCTCTGTGTGCACTTAAGGGAAACTGTACTTTACAGTGTTTATTAGTTATCCTTTCCTCTTCTTGGAGACGACCTCCCGGGTGTTACTGGTGAGGATTGAGGCTCCTTAATTGCTGGGCCAGGGCACGGTCGTCAAACACATTATAACAGGTTATGATAGGTAAGACTCTAACTGCAGCTATAATTATTGCTGGTGACCTTCATGAACATGTTGGCATAACCACTGAGAGGGCATGTTGTTCTTTCTAACTATACATGGAACCCACTTTTTAATAGTTACTGTCCTATACAAATAAATAATGCCTTGAACAGTTCAGATTTTGATGCATACAGAGAGTACCAGCCAAATGATATACACCACAGAAAAGATATGCTTGAGAAACTGGTATATCAAGTGCGTATCATTATGTAAGGAACTGAAATGTGTGCCACATTTTGGGAAATGGGGAGATGAAGCCAAAAGATTTCTAAGGCAGAAGTTACAGCAAACAAAATGTATGCCTAAATCCAATATCAAGCCACTTTTAGAGCATTTTATTAGCATAACAGGCTTGTTTCCAGTAGCTTTAGTACAAATTAACGTTAGTAGTTTAAAACCGACTTTGATATGTAATGAACCTTTTGAAGCTACTAAGCTTGCGTTATTCTCAACAAATCATTCAACAAACCATTATTTTAAAAAACATATGCATTAGATGATGCATTACAGTTAGAAATGTGTAGTTTTTAGTCAAAACACAGAGCTAAAGGAAGTCTACTACACATAAGTGATACAATGAAAGCTGACAGACGAGTAATATGCCTTTAACAAGTACTTGTTAGATTTGCACTGCAGCTTGCAAGGTTGTTTAGTGTTGATGGTACAAATAAGTAACAAAGGAATTTACAATCATAGGAGCATTTCTTGGATAGTGATCACAAGGACCATATGACTCCTCTTTATATAAACTTTTAAGTAGACACACTTAAAAGATCTTGCCACCATTTACAAGCATCTAATAATGTTCACCTCCCAAAATGAGCAAGGATATACATGAAAAGCCTGGTGGTATATCTGTTTCTACCCATCCAGTCATTAAGGCTAGCCTTAAAAGTAGCCAAAGTTGTACTTTGTTTGACCTGTACTACTAACTTATTCTATATGGTGAGAAAACATTCCATTAGGAACCTATCCCTCCAGTGACTCATATTTATTTGTTGGTAAATTTAGAACCACAGTGCAGTTGTTTGTAGAGCTACTGGCTTTGTAAAGAAATAGGAGGACAAATTGCATTGGTTCTTTCAAGATTTGAAAAATGAGACACAGGTCACTTTGGAGAACACAGTCAGCAGGCAACTGAGTATGAGAAAAGTTGTGTTAATCTGTCTGAATAACTGAACAATGTAAGGCCTTTATTTTTTGTTAGAAATCTTTGTGGCCTTTCCAGTTAAGTAATATGTCTGGATTTGTACATATCAAAGCAGGCATTGCCTTCAGTGATGGGTCTGATAAGAGAAGAGAACACTGGTAGAATTACTTTTTGGATCTTGAATATACTCCTTTGGAAATTAACAAGGGAAGACAGTAAGGTTCTCTAACTATGGCAGAAACATGATAACTGAATGAGAGATAGTTGTCCACATATGTACCTAGGTTTCTTATGACCATACGTGACTGAACACAAGTACAATTTACAACACATGAGCTGGGAACAGCATTTTGCCAAATACTGCTATGCTGCACTTTTTAGCATTTAGTTTGAGACCATTTTTGGTACACAAGGTATGTGTATATTCTAGTCCTTTCTGGATCCGTTTAGTATCAGTGGATTAGCAGATAACAGTGCCCAACTTGTAGTCATCAAAGTTGGCCAACAGCAATTCTGGAATATTAGCTTGGATATCTGCAAGTGCAAAATAAATGCCAAGCAAGAGAAGGAGCAGCATTTATCCCTGTGGTACTCTGTTACAGTTTTACAGACAACATTCAATCCAGCAAACAATGCAAGGGTGTACATTGTCTGTCTAATTTTTCAATAATTCCAGCATAGGGGCAGTGACAAAAGCCTTAGTCAACTTCAGATGAGCAGTGCTGCAAACTTCTTGGTGATAGGAATTCTCATCCCAGATGTTGCAGAAGTCGACAGGCGTATTGTAGCCTTCTCCTAGTAGATGTCCTTGGTAGCACGTATAGCAGTTTAGAACAGGTGACAGCCAACTTCACAACGATCCAAATTTTAGAACTGAAGAGGTGTCCACCAAAACAGCAATCAGAACAATCTGGGAAGTCCTATATACACTGCCCAATCAAAGACAGTTGTGAATCAATGTCCCGGTAGTCTTGCTCTCACCAGGAGCAAATCAGTAAGACTAATCCCAAGATTGCTCTTAATAAGCAGGTTTTGAAACTTTTCAGTAACTGGTGGTATCTAGAAAGGCTAGTAAATAATGTGGCCCTACTCAAGCTGATTCTTAAGAAGTGGTTTATAGGTTGTTCTATGATCAGTAATCATGTCCCAGATCCTGCAACTTTAAAAGTAAGATGGAAAAAACAGATTAATACTCTAATAACTCAGTCATGGAAAGAATTGTTATGGAAATGCTAAACAATGACATAGGAAATCTTCCGATACTGGATCTAATCCACTCTGATTTCATCAAGGGCAGGTCATGCCTACTCAGCCTGGTGGACTTCTTCAAAAAGGTCACCAGATGCTTAAACAGTCCATGCGCAGGATGCATGTTGTCCTGTATTATTTTGGTGGCCTTTTGGATGCTTCTTGCAGACTAAAGATGTTGTATTGATGGAAGACTGGAATGTGTTACCTTCTCTGCAACCTTCATCACTCTTTGTAGCGCCTTCCTTTTTGTAACTGTGCAGCTTCCAAACCACACTGTGAAGCTGCAGGTGAGGTTGTTCTCTATTACACCTCTATAGAAGGTGGAGAGAATATGAGGAGGAAGCTTAGCTTTTTTCAGGCTTCTTAAAAAGTGGAGTCATTGGTGCACTTTCTTGACCAGTTGGTTGATGTTTCCCGACCACAAGAGATCCTCTGATATGTGTACACCCAGGAATTTCATACTCTTACCCCTCTCCACCCTCTCACCATTGATCCTGAGCACTGGGTGGTTTGTTCTCCTTTTCCTGAAGTTGATGATAATCTCTTTGGTCTTGCTTGCATTCAGGCCAAGGTTGTTCTCACACCAACTGATCAGAGATGCCACCTCCTCTATGTACACCCTTTCATCCTTCTTTGTGACGACTGTGGTGTCATCAGCAAACCTGATGATATGGTTGGACTTGTGCCTAGCATAGCAGTTGAGGGTCAGGATGGTGAATAACAGTGGGCTGAGAACACAACCCTGTGGTACCCCGGTGTTAATTGTGATGCACTTTGATGTGTTCTTACCTGAACACACCCTCTGTGGTGTCTCAGTCAGGAAGTCTAGGATCCAGTTACAGAGATGTTTACTGATTCCTAAATGCCCCAGTTTTTCTATCAGCTGCATAGGTACCACTGTATTAAATGCAGAGCTGAAGTCTATGAACAGCATCCTCACATCATTGTCTTTGCCCTCCAAATGCTCAAGGAAGATGTGTAGTACTACTGACATGGCATCAGCCGTGGATCGGTTAGCTCTGTATGCAAGCTGCAGAGGGTCAACATCAGGAGCTTGGCATGATGAAAGCATTTCCTAAAAGACATGAAGTCAGAAACTCAAATGTATGTCACTATTTAATAACTTCAACCGTTAAATGATTTGCCAGAAAACCACAAATTTTATGAGATACAGGCCAAAGATATGAGACAAAAACCTGGACATTCTGTAAAAATCTGGGCAGTTAAGAGGAATGCCACCTATAATGGTAGTGGGTCACCCGTGGATCTAAGCACTAGCTATATTCTCCCCTACAGCTGAAGTAGCAAATGAGTGCATTACATCTGATGAGAGGATACCCACCAATGTACAGTTTTACAGGAAGCCTAACACCATCACATCATAGCTGACCACTGACTGGTGATGAGGGGATAACCACCAATGTACAATTTTACAGCAGTACCTAACACCATCACATCACAAGTGACCACTGACCAGGTGTGTGAGTGTGTGTGTACGTACACATTTGGGGTACATCCATGCTAGTATCCTGTGACAAATCCCATTCAAAAGCTCGAGTTTTCAGAAAGTCAAAATTCATATGGTCGAGACCGTAGGATCAACTTTCTGAAAACTCAAATGTCGGAAAACAATAAAAATCTACCTTTTTCTAGATTTTTGAAGGAGGGTAATTACACCTGCACCCCCACACCTCCTACATATTAACTATACCAACTCCAAAATTGCACTACAGTGGGGAAAAGGGTGAATTCCCCGATCCCCACTGTACTGTACTTTGATCTCCATTCAAATGCTTCAAGTTTTCGAAAAGTCATTCATATGGTCTCAACCATATGAATTTTGACTCTCTGAAAACTCAAGCTTCTGAAAGGGACCTCCTGGGGCTGCCCATCTTCTGTCCACACCAACATATTATGTATCTTGCAATGTGCTAAGAATGTACTGCAGGCTACACTGTTGCAGGAAATACTAGAGTGCCCCCCATAAACGTGTTGATATGCCAGAAGTGGGCTTTGAGCAGGCAGAACACATGCACTATAATACTGGTGGCTTATACACTTGCAGTGTTATAATGAAGTTTGGCT
This sequence comes from Protopterus annectens, assembly GCF_019279795.1. Lineage (NCBI taxonomy): Eukaryota > Metazoa > Chordata > Ceratodontiformes > Protopteridae > Protopterus > Protopterus annectens. The sequence continues at coordinate 1,745,682,626 of NC_056725.1, forward strand.
ATGCCGTATAGGTTCTGTACAGGCATCATAAGCCATTGCTCCAGCAGCTGGCGACCATCACCTGCAACAGAGTATCAACATGCAGGAGAGAGGTTAATACATGTGAGCACACTATAAATATACCCATATACATGATACTAAGCCAACTTGCCTGTACTTAACAACTAGATGGACCTGTGGAATGTCACTATGCAAAAAGAGATTATATGGCTGAGATATGTGCTATACATGTGAATCATGGGAACTACCTGGAGGCTGAACAGATGCTTTGATTAAGGTATTATGAACATCACACACTATATGACACTTCCCAGAATGGTAGCCTTCTCTTTTCATGTACGATTGTAATCCTGGTAGATCCTTTCTTGCATGTATGTAATTTATGGATCCTAGTAGCTCATGAAAAGAACAGTGTTGTTGAAGATGCACATAGTTTTAGTTACAGGAAGGCAACACATCCCAATAAATTTTATGTATGTGAGTGACACATGTCAGTCAAGGCCCATACAATACTCTGATCTAGTTTAAAGCAATCATCTCTTGATCAGTGAAATTATGGTATGTCACCAGCTGACAGTAACAGTTCCCTTGGCACTGGACACCACCTCATACATACCAGTGACAAGTGGCAGCACTAATTGGGATGCCCGTGCCCTGGCCCAGCAATCAAGAAGCCTCAATCCTCACCGCTAACACCAGTGAGGGTCGTCTCAAATAGGAGGAAATGATAACAAATACACACAGTAAAGTGCAATTTCCCTTAAGAGCACACAGAGATCACAGTCAGTCTGGGGCTGGTCGCTCCATTGCTCTCCAGGTCTCCAATAAGACTCCCCACTGGCACAGCTATAGGGTCCAGATCTCAGCCAGCTGGGCAAGCTAAAATCTCCAGCACCCTCTCTGTCCAACCAGTGCTTCATGTCCCTGCCCAAGTAGCTGACACACACACACTTTGAGATAAGAGTTTATACAACCACAGGGACACTTCTGGGGAAGGCTGGCACAGGTACTCCAGCTGTGCCCTTTTTACCCAGACTATACAGTAGAAATCACTGCCACCACCCAGCTAATACTTATCAGCTACTCAAAGGCCCTTAAAAGGATGTCCAATTATTACTGTGCAATATTATTATCCAATTGGTAGTATAACTAAACAGTCAAGGCTTATTAGAGTGACTTGGTACAGGATCCTTATATACATGCAATGTACTCTTAGATCTTAACTTATCTCTACACAAAACAGCCACAGTTAAAAGGATTTAAAATATTTAATAATAAATAATAAAAACACAAGATAATACTTCTTACTACACAGTGCTAATCAAGAGTTCAGAGATCACAGATAAATACTTAAATAATTCAGTAGTGCAGTTCTGATATCACAGAAAAACACTTAGTCTAATCTTTCTAGCTATTTCTAAGAGAAAACACACTTCTAAAATAACTTACATATAGAACACAGGCAGTGCTGATGAGCTGGATGGTCAAGGCAAAAATGCTTAACGCCATCTGATTCTCTCTGATTTTAAAATCGCATTCCTGGTTCTCATTAATTTATTCTTCATACTTCCCTTGGTTCCCAGGCTAACAGAAAATACATTTACATTCTTAGCAGCTCCTTGTGTTATCTTGCAGCTGGTCAGGAAGCAGAGCAATAAAAATAAATTTGCATGTTTAAATCTAGCAATTTAACTCTTGGTTAAAACAATAGAAAGAATGTCTTCATCTAGACAGGCTGGGGCCAACTTTAGATCAAAGGGTCACAACATGCTGTACTTGGTCATCTTTCTGCCAGAGTGCACTGTTGTTACATTAATATTTACAGATGACAGAATTATCTATAAAATTCTATCTGGCTAGGCTGGCAGCCTTCACATTTCTTCACATTTCTCCCCACCCCCCCCCCCCTTGAGAACTCACGCTAGTTTTTCAAGTGACCATTGAGAAACGCTGCTTGACAGAGTTAGGTCTATCTTGGGTATACCTTACCCCATTCCCTGTCTTGAGAGCCCATCTGCATTGGCATTGCTAATCCCACAGTGGTGCTGCACTGACATATCATATGCTTGCAACCCCAGGCTCCATCTTAGCAACTTGGCATTTTGCTGGCTGGCTCTGTTTAACCATGTTAGGGGGTTGTGATCTGTCATAACAGTGAATTTCTTTCCATACAGATAAGGCTGAAGTTTCTGCAGTGCTCACACTATGGCTAGATATTCCTTTTCTACAGCTGCATAGCATTCCTCCCTGGGTTGGAGCCTACAACTGAGATAAACCACTGGGTGCTCTTTCCCCTCTGAAGAAATCTGGCTAAGTACAGCCCCCACCCCATGGTTCAAAGCATCCAACTGCATAACAAATTCTTTGCTGTAATCTGGACTGGCTAACACAGGGGGTCCTCCCAAAGCTTCTTTAAGCTTCTGGGATGCCTGCTCACATGCTGAGTTCACACACTAACTTATCTGGCCTGTTCTTGTCAGGTCTGTGAAGGGAGTGGCTGTGGTACTATAACTGGGGATGGACTTTCTGTAGTACCCTGCTGTCCCAAAAAATGCCTTCACATGCTTTTTAGTAACAGGTGCAGGCCATGCCTGAATGGCTTTCACTTTGGCAGGTTCTGGCCTTATCTTACCACTCCCCACTCTGTGTCCTAAGTAGGAGACCTCTGCCATACCCACCTGACATTTGCTCAGCTGAATGGTCAATGTAGTCTGCCCAGCACCTCCAGGACATGCTGAATGCTGAATGCAAATGCTCAGCACAAGGGCTTCCCTATCATGGTAAGGTTTCATCATGTTAACATGTTATAATTTGTGCCTCTGCCATCTGCCTAGCAGTTCCACCATGTAGTCAACATCACTCACCTATCTTACCACCTTGTGGGGTCCCTCCCAAGCTGCTTGCAGTTTGTTGTGTATGACAGGAATGACAACCATTACCTGCTGCCCCACAGCATACTCTCTAGCTTGAGCCTTCCTGTCATATCACACCATTTCTGTTGTTGGGCTTCTGCCAGGTTTTCCTGGGTCAAGCCCGTGAGTTCCTAGAGCCTTGTCCTGAGGTTTAGGTCATATGCCACAACAGACTCCTTGTGAGACTCACACTCACCTTCCCACTCATTTCAAATTAAATCTAGATGTCCCCTCACCCTATGCCCATACAGCAACTCAAAGGGTGAAAAACCTGTGGATTCCTGGGGAATCTGTAAGCAAACAACAGATGGGGCAAATGTTTGCCCCACTCCCTCTTAAAGTGATCTGCAAATGCCCATAGCAAGGACTTGATTGTAAAGTTTAACCTCTCAACAAGACCATTAGTCTGGGGATGGTAGGGGATGGCCTTCATGTGCTTCACCTCACAGAACTTCCACAGACAAGCCAGCAGGTCTGACATGAAATTGGCACCTCTGTCCCTCAGTATTTCTTTTGGGAAACCTACCCAGCTGAAAATCTCTAACAAAGCATTTGCCATCTTCTCTGCCTCAATGGAGGACAAAGCCACTGCCTCAGGGTATCGTGTAGCATAATCCACTACCACTAGGATATACTTTTTCCCTATGGAACTTGGGGTACTCAGAGGACCCACAATATCCATAGCTACCCTCTTAAATGGCTCCTCAATCACAGGCAAAGGCATCAAATGAGCTCACCTTGTCTCCTGCCTTGCCTACCCTTTGGCACTGTTCACAGGTCCTGCAGTACCCTGTTACATATCTGGAAATTCTAGGCCAATAGAAGTTCTGCATAATATGTCTCTTGGTATGTTTTATGCCCCTATGACCTGCAAAGCCAATATCATGGGCTATGGCTAGAAATGCCAGATGGTAGGCTGTAGGCAACTTCTAGCCCTCCCTCAGGGGTCCACTCTCTGTATAGTAATCCTTTATCCCAGTATACAGAGTCCCCCTTTCCTTGAGAATCAGGTGCCTTTCTAGCTACCTGCCTCAGGCCTTGCAATGTAGGGTCTGAGAGCTGAGCCTGTCTCAACTTTCTCCTTGTAACCCTTCCCAGCTCCCCTTCCACAGGAAATCTGGCATCCTCTGACAGTGGTGCCTCACTTGTCAGTCTGGATACTACTACTCACCTCTACCCTTGCAGTCACTCTGTCCAAGGGAACATTAGTACCCACAAGCAGCTGTGGCTCACATTCAGTCTCACTGCTACAGAGTAGCTCCCTCCCTGAAGTAACCACTTCACTAGTCCCAGCTGCAAGTATGCAGTCTGTCTGGGTCTCCCCCAGGCTACCAGACCCACATGCTTGTCTCCTAGCCTGACTGTGTGTAACTGCATAAGCACATGGTACTGCCTCATCTAAATACTTCCCTATCAGGACATCTGCAGGATGGTAGTTCGGTACCCCTGTTGTCTCAAGACAACCTACTATTGGCATTTTGTCTTTCCCACTTACTGGCTCCCTCACCTTTTCTTCTCCACCTTGCCTCTGTGGACATCTGTATGCCACATGGCCCACCTGGTTGCATTCAAAACATTTGACCCTAGCTCCTGGACGTGTACCTGGACTAGTGGCTTCCACTGCTACTGGTAGATTCCATTGGGGCAGCCTGGGCTGCCCACCATGGGTTCCTTTAGACCCATGAGCAGTACTGGGGGGCCCTTTCCTGTGCAGGGCTGTCCTTCTTGCCAGGTATAGGTCTCCCATCTTCCCCAACTCATCTGAAGTAGCACATTGTCTATCAGCTAACCAGATCCTCATGTCCGCAGACAAAGTGCTAAGGGCTTGTTCCCTCACCAAAAGGTCAGCCAGCCCTTCAAAAGTGGTGACCTGACATCCACTCACCCATCTATGGAAATAATTGCCCAGTTCAGCAACATATTCACACACACTTTCATCTGCCTTGTGTCTATGCTCACAAACGTTTTCCTATACGTTTCAGGTGTTAGCTTAAACAATTCTAACAAATGCTTTTTAACAGCAGTATAATAACATGCAACGTCTGACATTTTTGACAATACAGTTACAGCTTTAACATGGAGTAAGAGGGTCAGGAAAGTGCAGTTTTGTACACTTACCATAAATGTAGATGTTCAAGTGTATTCACTGTTGCAGTCCTAACCAGTGGGTTATCCGGCTCCCGGTAGCCCTCGATCAGCCAGAATACCAAAGGTAAGTAAATATGATGTCGGCCTTTGTCGGTTGTAAAGGACGTCGGGACGTCTGATACAAAAGAAGGCAGCCAATGTCACTTCCTCAGTCTTTCTTGCCATAACAGTCAGATACCCCCAGAAAACAAGGCTTAAACCAAAAGCCACTTTGACAAATAACACCAAATTCAGCCTGTACCTTATGGAATGGAGAACAGGAGAGGACCAAAACGGGGAAGGAGGGAGGGAAATCAGGACTGAAACAGTGAATACACTTGAACATCTACATTTATGGTAAGTGTACACAACTGTACTATGTTCATCGTGTTTCACTGTTGCAGTCCTAACCAATGGGTTGATCACCAAAGCCCAGAGAAAAGAGAGGAGGAACCAAGAAAATCAAGGATTGGAAATAATGCCCTGCAGAACAGCAGTGGCAAACCCTGCTCTGGCTCTAGAAAACAAAGGCAAATTATAATGCTTTGTGAAAGTGTGAACAGAAGACCATGTGGCAGCCTCCAAAATGTCTTTAGTAGGGACACCCCTTAAAAAGGCTGCAGAAGTGGAAGCTGCTCCAGTTGAGTGGGTTCTAACCCCTTGAGGAGGAACCCTACTATGAAAGGAATAACAAAAGGTAATACAATGTGTAATCCACTTAGAAATGGTTTGCTTAGAAATAGCCTTACCCTGGGCTCCAGGGGCAAAACTGACTAATAACTGTGCTGATTTCCGAAGGTCTTTAGTCCTGTCCAGGTAAAACCTGAGCTGTCTGTGCACATCAAGAGAATGTAGGATCCTTTCACCTCTATTCCGAGGATTAGGAAAGAAGGTAGGAAGGTGTATGGACTGATTAAGAGTCAGGCTAGAAACCACCTTAGGCATAAAGGAGGGGTTGGTTCTCAGAGAGACCCTATCTGCATGGAAAATAAGAAAAGGCTCCACAGCCATCAAAGCTTGCACCTCCGAAACCCTCCTTGCTGAAGTTATAGCCAAGAGGAAGGCAGTCTTCCAAGAGAGAAACATTAAATCTGCAGTGGCAACTGGCTCAAAAGGAGGAAGAGTGAGTTTCTCTAGAACAAAATTAAGATCCCAGGCTGGAGTAGGTTCCCTTCTGGGAGGTTTTAAGTTGCAAGCACCTCTGAAAAACATTTTCATCAGGGGATGAGAGAAAATGGCTTCTTCAAAAGAACATTGTGCAGAAATGGCTGAAGCATGGATCTTGATAGAGGAAAAAGAAAGACCACCCTGAAGCAAATCAGACAGGTATTCCAGGATCAAAGGAAGGGTAGGCTGAGAAGAAGATTCCCCTCTAGCCTGCATCCAATGAGAGAACCTTTCCCATTTGCCAGCGTAGGACTTCCTAGTGCTAGGCCTCCTGGACTCCCTCAGTACATCAACCACAAGTTGGGGAAGGGAAGAAGAAAAGGAAGGAGTCATACAATGAGCCATGCTGTCAAATAGAGAGACTGAAGATGAGGATGTAGAATGTTTCCCCCTTCCTGAACCAAAAGATCTGGCTTCCGAGGAAGATGCCAAGGAGGAACTTGGGAGAGACTGTGAAGCAGTTGATACCAATGCTGTCTGGGCCAGTCCAGAGCTATGAGACTAGTCCTTGGTCGTTCGTCCCTGATTGTCAATGATACTCTGGGAAGAAGAGGAAGAGGAGGGAAGGCATAAACTGACAGCAGCGTCTACGGGAAAGACAGAGCATCCACTCTCTAGGCTCTGCTGTTATGCTGTCTGTTGCAAAAAAAGAGGTAGAAGATGATTGTCTGGAGAGGAGAAAAGATCCACCTGAGGTGTGCCCCAACGTTGAATGATGCTGTAAAAGACTGCTCTGTTCAGCTGCCACTTGTGAGGATCCAGGGTTTGTCTGCTCAATTGGTCTGCCAAAACACTGAGCCTCCCTGGAAGAAACTGAGCTAGGAGATGCTGGCCCAGGGATGCTGCTATGGACCAAAGATTCATGCTCTGCCTGCACAGGGGGTAAGAATGAGTCCCTCCGTGCTTGTTGATGTACCACATGACTGTGGTGTTGTCTGTTCTGATGAGCAGGTTCCCTGGAGAAAGAAGGTGTTTGAAAGCTAGTAAGGCCTGCTGAACTGCTATCAATTCCTTTAGATTTATGTGCAGGTGCATCTGCTGGGCATTTCAATGTCCTTTTTTGCATCTGCCATCCGGGTGTGCTCCCCAGGCATAGTCCAAAGCGTCTGTGGTAAGAACATGAGTGGCAGGAGGTGTGCAGACAGGCAGTTGCCCACCAGAGAAACTCTGTCTGCAGACATGGAAGCAGAGGAATCATCATATCCAGGTCCTGTGTGTGTTGACACCAAATGTTCTTGAGGTACCATTGCAATTTCCTCATATGCTGTCTTGCATATGGAATCATGAGAATGCAAGAGGCCATGTATCCCAGAGCTTGCAGGTATTTCCTTGCAGGAAGCTGGGATAGGCTTGCCAAGTCCTTGAAGTAAACTGAAAGAGTTGTCTGCTTCTCCTGGGTGAGATGTATCATCTGGGCGGCTGTGTTCAGACTTGCTCCCAGGAATGTTATCTCCTTGGATGGTACCATTTTTGATTTTCCTTGTTGAGAGTGTAACCCAGGGAAGAGAGAAGAGTCTTTACAAATTCTAGATCCTTTAGCAGCTGTTCCTGAGAATTTGCTTGAATCAGACAGTCTTCCAAGTATGGATAAATCTGAATTTTCTTCAGGCTGCAAAAAGCAATGACTGGAGCCAGGCACTTTGTGAAAACTCTGGGAGCAACAGATAAGCCAAAGGGCAGCGCAGATAATTGATAATGTTGCTTGCCCACCCTGAAACGAAGGTATTGCCTGCAAGTTTCCCTGATAGGGATGTGCAGATAAGCTTCTTTGAGATCCAAAGTTAGCAGACAGGAATCCTTTTCTAATATTGGCAGCAACTGATGCAGAGTGAGCATTTTGAACTTTGGAATTACCAAGAAAGAGTTCAGAATGGATAGATCTAGGATGGGATGCCAGGTGCCTTCTTTTTTTGGAACTAGGGAAAAGTCTGGAATAGAAACCCTGGCCTACCTGCTGAGCAGGAACTGATTCTATTGCTCCCAGAAGAAACAGAGACAAAATTTGTTTTTCTATTTCTGCCCTTTGGTTTGGAGGAGCATCCAGAAATCCTTTGGGAACTGAAAAGGTGTGGAAAGAAAACTTGTGCCCTAGGGATACAGTTCTGAGCACCCATTTGTCATTCATGATAGTGGCCCAGACACTTGTAAAAAGGGCCAACCTTCCCCCTAAAGGACTCTACAGGCAGGCAAGAACAGGCAGAAGTTGGATAAAGTCATTGAGAGGGTTTTGAATGAGATGCAGGCTTAGAACTTCCCACCTTGGAAGTAGAAGCCTGCCAATGCTTAGATCTTTGAGGGGTAGCTACCTGCCCCCTAGAAGATTTGTAACCTCTAGTCCTAGAACAGTTCTGTCTACTGGTATCAGGAAACATCCAACTCTTAGAAGGGTAATTCCTGCTAAAATGAGGAGGTTGAACTTGCAGAAAATCCTTAACAGTTTGCATAGACTTGGCCTTGTCTTCCATCCTCTTGAGCACTTCCTCTGCTTTGCTGCCAAAAAGACTGTCCTTATGCAAATATACATCCAAAAGCTTAGCCTTGACAGGCTGTGGAAGGGGCTGTTCCCTGAGCCAGGCGTGCCTTCTAATAACAGATCCAGTAGCTGTAGCCCTGCAGGAGGCTTCTAGAATGTCAAAACCACAATGAAAAGAATATTTACTGACCAGACTGGCAGAATTCAGCAAATCCTGCATATCCTTACTATCCGCCAAAACAGGCACACTTGCTATCCTAGACTTAATAGCCTCCAAGGTGTGCTGCTGGTACTTCAGTATATGAAAAAGGCAATTAGCAGACCTAATAGCAAGAGTGGCAGAGGTATAAACTTTTTTACCCCATCTATCTAGGTTCCTAGATTCCCTGTCAGAAGGAACAGGATTTTTGGTAACAGTGGCCTTAACTCCTTTAGGGCCTTGAGAAACAACGTCAGGATCAGCCAATGGATTCCTAACAAGAAACAGATGAGAATCAGGAACTCTATAGTACCTGTTAGGTTTCCTGGGAGCAGGAGGAACTGAATTTGGAGTCAAGGAATTTTCCAGAAAAACATAATCAACCACTTCCAACACTGGGGGAATAGCCAGAGGCTTATGCTGAGGTAAATCCAAAAACTCCCTAATCCTTTTCTTAGATTGGGGATAATCCTGACTTTCCCATTTAAAATGTTCCCTGAGAGTATTTAAAGCATAACCAAAAGAGAAATATTCTGGGGGAGAGGCAGAAGGGATGGACTCCTCTGCATCTGAATCCTCAAAAGGAGAAAAAGCCTGAGAAACTTCCTCTTCATCAGCAGAAATGCTAGAAGAATCAGAACCAGAAAAAGACAAAGCCTCAGGGGAAACATCCCTACTCCTTTTAGAAGAAGGAGTCTGTGAACCCCTAATAAGAGTCAAAAGGTAATCAGACATTTTAACCATTTGGGATTGAGGGGAACGAGAAGAAACCGGAGCCTGCTTTTTCACAGACTTACAACTGGAAGATTTACCTGCAAGCCTGAAGGACTCGGGAGGCATGGCAACTGCCAAAGTTGCAGAAGAGGTCATCGGTAAGAGCTTGCTGTCTGAACGAAGAACGGAGGCCTCGGACACCGGTGTCAGCTTAGTGGCTCCGGATCCAGCTGAAGAGGTGACAGGCAAAAGGTCAGAAGGCAAAATGGAGGCCGGAGGTCTGGGGGACTCTGAAATGGTCTCAACCAAGGCCTGTGGTTAACGATTCGCAGACTGCAGGTGCTGCAAAGGTGCCTCACTGGCTATCACATGACTGATGACCATCCTAACATCATCCGAGGACTTAACCTTCTGAAGCCTATTGCGGTACTTATCCTTACGTTTTTTTGTATATCTGAAGCCTGAAGACTAGCGGACGCCATATCAACAAACTTAGACCAAACTCCAAAATCTTTAGCTAAAAGCTTAGCCCGATGGCAAATAGTACACGGATTAAAGGAGGCACAGAGATCACAATTAAGAACGTTGTGGTCAAGGCCTAAACAAATAATACAATGGGAATTCTATGGAGAATCTGCTTTCCACAGGTAACACAATTATTAACCTTTTCTGACATTTGTTAAGGCAAGAAAAGAGGATTCCCCAATGGGGTACTTAGCTGTAGTAGACTTCAACTCAGTAGTCAGAAACAAAAAAGGTAAACTGCCGACCAGCACTCGTGCAAGAAATGCTTCTGCTACAGGCTCTGCGGCAAGGAAGACTGCCTTCTTTTGTATCAGATGTCCTGACATCCTTTACAACCAATGACAGCCGATGTCATATTTACTTACCTTTGGTATTCTGGCTGATTGAGGGCTACCAGGAGCCTGATAACACATTGGTTAGGACTGCAACAGTGAAACACAATGAACATCCATTCCCAGAGTCTTTGGTCAACCCCATACTGTTTCCATACCCTCTCAAACATATGAATGAAACTATCAAAATTATCCTCCTCTTTAAACTGCCGAAGAAATTTACTGACCTTTTGTGCTTCTGGGGTCCAGTTACTCCCTTCCCCATTACCTCCATGACTCTGGCAAAGAGTCAGCATCTCCTTCTCATGTTGTCTCTGCCTCTCCTTTTCCTCAGCTTCCAGGCATAGCAGTTTCTCATTCTCCTCACTCTCTAGACACCTCAGTCTCTCAGTTGCTTCTATTTCCACATGCCTGGCCTCCAACTCAAGTCTCTTTAGCTGCAGATGGATTTTTAAGTCCTCTGTAGAAAGGATGAGCTGTCCATTCTCTGAGGGTATTATATCTGTACTGCCAGTCTGATTGCCCTCATGGTTGCTGTTTTCTGATGCAGATTTCCATGCACCAGTCCTGTAGCCTGGCACATCTCTGCCAGCTGGATCCTTGTCAGCTTTCCATGCTCCTCTTCTGACATGTTGCCTGCTCACCCTGACTAACTAAGCTAACAAAAGAAATAAAACAATTGTGATCTGAACTCTGAATAGTCACTGTGTGGCTGATTTAAAGTACAAAACACTTTCAAAGCTCACTGTACACAAGCTACAGGAATTCACTCTACCCACACCATTACAAGTCAATTAGTATTTGCCAACCAATTAATATGTGGTGTGGATATCCCACCGCTGCCAAACAATTAATATATGATGTGGATATCCCACCAGTGCCAAACAATTAATATACGGCGCCCGTGCCCTGGCCCAGCAATCAAGGAGCCTCAATCCTCACCACTAACACCAGTGAGAGGCATCTCATATAAGAGGAAAGGATAACAAATACACACAGTAAAGTCCAATTTCCCTTAAGAGCACACAGAGATCACAGTCAGTCTGGGGCTGGTCACTCTCTTGCTCTTCAGGTCCACAATAAGACTCCCCACTGGCACAGCTATAGGGTCCAGATCTCAGCAAGCTGGGCAAGCTAAAATATCCAGCACCCTCTCTGTCCAACCAGTGCTTCATGTCCCTGCCCAAGTAGCTGAAACACACACACTTTGAGATAAGAGTTTATACAACCATGCAGAAACTTCTAGAGAAGGCTGGCACAGGTTCTCCAGCTGTGCCCCTTTTACCCAGACTATACGGTAGAAATCACTGCCACCACCCAGCTAATGTTTATCAGCTACTCAAAGGCCCTTAAAAGAGTGTCCAATTATTACCATGGAATATTATTATCCAATTGGCAGTATAACTAAACAGTCAAGGCTTATTAGAGTGACTTGGTACAGGATCCTTATATGCATGCAATGTACTCTTAGATCTTAACTTATCTCTACACAAAACAGCCACAGTTAAAAGGTTTTAAAATATTTAATAATAAATAATAAAAAACAAAAGACAATGCTTCTTACTTCATAGTGCTAATCAAGAGTTCTGACATCACAGACAAACACTTAGTCTAAACTTTCTAGTTTTTAGCTATTTCTAAGAGAAAACACACTTCTAAAATAACTTACAGATAGAACACAGGCAGTGGTGATGAGTTGGATAGTCAAGACAAAAATGCTTAATGCCCTCTGATTCTCTCTGTTTTTAAAATCACATTTCTGGTTCCCATTACATCATTCTTCACACTTCCCTGGGTTCCCAGGCTAACAGAAACTACATTTACATTGTTAGCATCTCCTTGTGTTATCTTGCAGCTGGTCAGGAAGCAGAGCAATAAAAATACATTTGCATGTTTAAATCTAGAAATTTAACTCTTGGTTAAAACAATAGAAAAAATGCCTTCATCTAGACAGGCTGGAGCCGACTTTAGATCAAAGAGTCACAACATGCTTGTACTTGGTCATCTTTCCGCCAGCAGAGTGTACTGTTGTTACATTAATATTTACAGATGTCAGAATTATCTATGAAATTCTATCTGGCTAGGCTGGCAGCCTTCACATTTCTTCACACTAATAACTAAAATATGCTGCTGCATTACTGATTATTCACCTTAAAGCATACTAACTGTCTGAAACTCAAAAATTGTTGGCGTGCTTCACCCTTTAAAGTCAGGAATACAATTGTGAAGAATTTCCACTACGTTTTTATGAATTACCATTGTGTTAACTTCATAGGTATTTGCATATGACTAGAATCTCATCTTCCTACCAAGTTTCATTTTCACACCATTATGTGGTATTTTGCACATATCTGTTGTACATTTGAATATACTGTACTGTAGTGCAACATGAAACTGTGATTCACTACTGGTTGGTACCGACTGTTCGTGGATGATTAAATTGCAAATGTACATTGTATACCACACGACTTCTTTATGTAACTCGGCCCTATTATCACACTAATATGAGCAGGTACAAGGACAGAAATGCTCAGTGGGTATAAATGAGAGTGTTAACAGTTCTGTGAAGCGAGTGCATTTTATTTTTACAGTTGCATAAATGTTTATTTACAGAAGAGTAGCCAACCCCTGCCTAAAGCAAGCTGCAACTGTTTAGTTGTCTGTCACAGAAGTAGAAACTATAGGATACTTCTCCAGTTTCTAGCAGTGAGCAAGAATTAGGGCTTCGCCTCTTACATGCCAATATATCTAAAGTAGTCACAGAAAACCTACAAAATATAAAATTAATATATGGTTTATAATTGTGCAAAGTACTGTTATATTCAAGGAATACACATGAGAAAATGAAAACTGTTATCTAATTCATTACATGAGAAGTATATATAATTGACATATATCTGATATTCGTATAATGTACTTAAACAATTGCACAGATTTCTAGATCTCATAAACACAAATGTATCTGTAATGGTTTGCTGACTGTTAAAATGGAAGTCCTTCTGCATACTTGTTGAGGCTTTCTTAAGTTTACTTGTGAAGTAATACTGATTTTATTTATTTATTTTATTTTATGTTACACTGGTTGATCGGAGAAGTCTGGCTGGGCACAAATGCCTCTTTTCATTTGAGGACTGGGGAAAAAAGCTCCACTGTATGCTGTACAAGCAAAATCTTTTAAGTTATATAATATTAACAACGTCAGGCAGAGGGCAATTAAAATACATTTTACAACATCACAATAGATAAGATAGTAACTGCACATACAATAGTAAGGTTTCTTATACAAATTGTACTCTATACAGACATAGTTGAATAACTATGTGGTAGGATCAATGTTACAATACAGAGTACTGGGTCATTTACAAAGGGTGGAATGCAAAAGGGTGATTTATTTATTTAACATTTGTTTATTAGGAAAGTCTGACTTGGAACAAAGCCAATTTTCAGCAGATACCCTGGGAGAAATGCTCCAGGCACGTCTTTGTAATATGGGAGGAAATCAGAGCACCCGAACGAAACCCACAAAGAGGCAGGGAGGACATGCAGACTCCACACAAAAGGTACCCCAGCCAAGAATCAAACCAGACAACCTCTTGCTGTGAGGCGATAACACAACTGCTGCACCACTGCACTGTCCAAATTTAATTATGAGATATAAACAAAATGAGAGGCAAAAGAGTTGTGAGGCATATGTAGAAGGTGGGGTGGGTGAAGATAATGTGATAGCTCGTAACAGAGTAGAGAAGACCACATGTACAGTAGAAGAGAAGGAACAAAGCAGAGGTGGTATATGTATCCTGGAGATGTACAGCTACAGAGTCAGGATGTTTAGAGAAGTTATCTTAGATCTATTTTGAATGCCTGTTGGTTTTCAGGAAGCCTAAAAACATGTGGGAATGCATTACAGAGAGTAGCTACAGAGTTTATGTTTAAGGGATCTCCCATTGCATTTTGGGCTTTAGTGACCTAGAGGAGGAATGTTTCTTTAAAACAAAGAACATTGATAGGGTGAAGCGCTCCTCCATCTCTCTCCTCCGTGGTGCCAGGTGCCAATGAATGTGCTTCACTTTGAACCTCCTGGCACATAGCCCCTTGCCCCCTTCATGGTACCGTTCACAGGGCGGCATCCCCACGGTGCCAGGTGAAGGACCAGAGGCCAACCAGATGCCGTGTCTGGCTCCGAGTGCAAGATGCCATTGCAGATGTAACTCTGCACCCCTGAGGGCTGTTACGACAGGATCACAGACCTGTCTTCCCAGGGTGGTCCCCGGTCCACCCGTGCTGATGGCAGACTCCCCTGGCTGGCCCTGGGTTTGAGACACCATGGCAGCCTTATCTTCACTCCACCGGGTGCCAAGAGGATGGGATCCCGGAACTGGCTTCCTGGGATGGCCCTGCCCCCCCCCCTTGGGACAGGACACTTGGATCTGGCTTCCCCAGATGACCCTCCACCCTCTCCCATGAACCACATACCTGCCGCTGGGTCACCCCTCTGGGGCAACCCTTAAGCCTGGGTATGCAATCCTCATCCTCATCTGTGCCCGCATAGGTTCTGGCTATCTGGAAGGAGGCACTGGAGGGGCAAAGTGAGTAGTGGGACCGGGATCCTCCTCCCACATGGGAGGCCTCACCGCAGTGGTGTGCC
>NC_056725.1:1745700219-1745750219 GCF_019279795.1 Protopterus annectens
AAACCGGCGTTCAGTTTATCCCACAAAGCCAGTTTTGCTTAACAAAAGTGGCCCACTGGGTGCTTGCATTTCACACCTGGCTTCAAGCCAGTGAACCAGGATTCTTACCCATTTAAGGTTTGAGAATAGGTTGAGATTGTTTCGGCCCCAAGACCTCTAATCATTCTCTTTACCAGATGAAACTGCATCCACTGAGCACCAGCTATCCTGAGGGAAACTTCAGAAAGAACTAGCTACTAGATGGTCAGATTAGTCTTTTGTCCCTGTACCCAGGTCAGATGACCGATTTGCATGTCAGGACTGCTGCGGACCTTCACCAGAGTTTTCTCTGGCTTCACCCTGCCCAGGCATAGTTCATCATCTTTCGGGTCCCACCAGGTGCACTCATGCTCCACCTCCCCAATGGGACAGGTGAGACAGGCCAGCTGTGTGCCCCCGCACTGGTCTGGGAGATCCTGCCTCGGCTGGCATGCGCCAGCCCTCACTTTCATTGCACCATGGGGTCTCCTCACCACCCTCAGACTCACTGACCTGTTAGACTCTGTGATCCATGTTTCAGGACAGGATGGGTGGGTCACTAATGTCACCACAGACCTCAGGCATCCAAGGTGAGCCCACTGGCTCAGCAGTGGGACACAGTCAGACTGCACTGAGGACAGTCCAGTGCAGTCAACAGTCCCGCCTGGAGCCAGAGGCCCCTGGACCCACCATAACGTTGGGGTTGGCTGCAGTTGTCTACTACAACCCTGGGGCATGGTGAGGGCTGCAGCCATGGGCTGTAGCACTCCCCTCCAAGTAGGGGAGCCACCTTCTGCACGACCTTCCCTGCTGACCTGGAGCTGATCCCGGTGCACCGCTGTGTAGGAAGTGTGCCCAACAGTGGCTGGCATGCCCAGAGATGCTCCCTCATCCCATTGAGGGAGAGGGTGATCCACCTCGCCTAAGTGGTCAACACGGCCTCTGAGTTGAATCCTGTGGGTGGACCACTTGGGCCCCACCCGTTTACCTCTGAATGGTTTCATACCATCTTGAACTCTCTCTTCAAAGTTCTTTTCAACTTTCCCTTACAGTACTTGTCTGCTATCCATTTTGTGCCAGTGTTTAGCCTTAGATGAAGTTTACCACCAACTTTGGGCTGCATTCACAAACAACCTGACTCCAGGAAGAACTAATCCCAACACTCCGTAGGCCGCCATCGGGTTCACACCAGGCGCAGGTTGAGCCTCGATCTAAAGGCATTAGGGCCCCTGGACAGCACCTGGGCGATGAACTTCCATATGCCACATTTCCCTGCACCCGTCACCCGGGTGAGGATTTGGTACTGGGCTCCTCCCTCGCCATTACTGAGAGAATCCTGGTTAGTTTCTTTTCCTCCACTTAGTAATATGCTTAAATTCAGTGGGTCACCACATCTGATTTGAGATCGCGTTCTGAGTATAGTTGCAGGTGGGGGTAGCAGGCAGGGGCCACCAGGATGGACGTGCCACCCCTCCCCTCAGACCTTGCACTCAGTCACCTGCCACTGGACTCTGGGCAGCAGAGGAGGGCCGACACAGCCCTGGCATGCACAAACTGGCTGGGCAGATGTTGGGCCTCACACTCGGAGGGCAGCTGAGTGGTGATACCACCAACAGCCTCCAGGGTGGTGGATCAGATGCATGCCTCCTCCCTCCTGTCTGCAGATGAGCTTCCCAGCTTCAGGGCAGCAGGGGCTCTTCTCCCCCTGTCCTTGTCTCACCCTGGGAAGATGGGGCCTGGCACAGGCTCCTTCGACTCCACAGCTGCACCCTTGATGGGAACAGGACACTCCTGGGGGCAATGGAAGGCACGATGGCCCTCAGACAGGCATATCCCCGGGACTAACCAAGGGCTGCAAAGTGCATTCGAAGTGTCAATGATCAATGTGTCCTGCAATTCACATTAGTTCTCACAGCTAACTGCATTCTTCATCGATGCACGAACTGAGTGATCTACCACTCAGAGTCATACCATTCATAGGTTCCTAGGTTCATAGGTTTGTACTAGGCTACCAGCCCTAGGGCCTATACAAGCCTAGCCATAACAATTCCCTGGCTATTTCTTTACACACTATTTACTTCCCTGGACCCCTGTCTAGCAGGGCACCTGAAGTGATCCCCGGGGTGAATTTCCTTTCTCCCATCCAATCATCAATGTTCCTTTTGAAGAGGGCCAAAGAGGCACTCTACTTGACATGTATGGGCAGTCTATTCCAGAGTCTGGGGAGTCTCAAGGTCAGGAACCTATCCCTCCAGCATGTTTTGTTTATTGTGATGAAAAGGTTTAGATCCCTGGAGCATGTGGCTTTCTTTAAGTGTAGCATGTCCAACAGCTCTGGGTTTGACATGGTCTTGTATGTTAAGCAGATATCGCCTTTGAATAGACAATATGCGACAGAGTATAGTTAGAGTTTTTTAAGGCGGTCAGCATAGGGCATCTGCTTTAGGCCTGTGATTCTTTTAGTGAGGTATTTCTGTGGCCTTTTCAGTTGTTGCAGATATCTTGAGAGGTACATACCAAATGGGGCATTGCATTCTATAATGGGTCTAATGAGGGATGAGTACAGTGGGACAATGACCTCCTTTTTTCTGGTTGAAAAGCCCTTAGTGATGAGGTGTGCCACATAGAAGGATTTCCTTGACTGTTGTGATGGTGTGGTTATCGAAGGTGAGACCACTGTCCATCTGTGTCCCTAAGTCTCTTATCACACTTTTGGTGTTTAGTGTACTGCCACCTATGTGGTAATTCATGGGTACATGTTTTTTTCCCAAACAGGATAACTATACATTTCTTGGCAATGAGTTTGAGTCCATGGCTCTGGCAACAAGCATTTGTTTCTGTAAGGCCCTTTTGTACAGTATCCACATCATTTGGGGATTCAATAATAGCTCCCAGTTTGCAGTCATCTGCGAATTTTGTTAGCCAGAGTCCCTTAGTGCTGGCCTGTACTTCAGAGAAGTAGATACCAAACAAGAGCGGTCCCAGGACTGAACCCTGAGGTACTCCACTTGTCACTTGTCTGGAGCTGGATTTGGAGTCGGCTACTTTTACAGTGTGGGTTCTGTCAGTAAGCCAGATGGTAACCCATTTGGTGACGTAGGGATTAATGCCCAGCTTAGTAAGTTTATCTATGATTCCAGAGTGGGGGATGGTGTCAAAGGCCTTGGCGAGGTCCAGATAGGCTGTGTGGACCACCTTACCCTTGTCCATGGCTCTGGAGACTGATTCAAAGAAGTCAATCAGGTTCAGGAGACAAGATCGGCCCTTCACGAACCCAAACTGGGTGGGGTCCAGTGTTTGAAGGTTGCCAATGTCTTTGTTTATAAGTTCCATGATAATATGCTCCATGGCCTTGCAGATAAGGTTCATCAGACTGATGGGATGGTAGTTTCTGGGATCCAAGGTGGATCCCCCTTGTGGAGTGAGATAACTGCAGCTCTGCGCCACTCAGTGGGCACGAAACCTGAGGTGAGGCTATGATTAAACATGACACTTAGCTGAGGTGCCAGTTCATATTGGAGTTCATGTAGTACACAGCCTGGGATGTCATCTGGTCCCATGGATGCTGTATTCTTCGATTTGGAGAGGTTTTTTACCTATGTGGCTATTCTTACAGGAATTTGGCAATCTTCCGGTATTGAGATGGGCCATTTAGGGGGTGAGAGGGGGGTGAAGTTGGCACTGAATTGATATGCCAGGTTATTGGCAATATCCTTGGGATCAGTATATTTAATGCTATTCTGTTTTAGCTCAGAGCAGATCTGAGCATTGCCATATACATTCTTGACATAGTTATAGAATGCCTTGTGGTTGTCTTTGGAATCTTTGGCAATTTTATTTTCATAACTAGCTTTGGAGGATTTTATGAGGGATCTCAGTTTCTTACTGAGGCTGGTAAGGGAGTTTTTTTGCATCCTGGGATTTTCCTCTTTTCTGCAACAGTTTCTTTCTTTTGTTGTAAAGTTTTTTTATGGCAGGGGACCACCAGATTGGCTTCCTTTTTTTGGAGGAGAGCATCTTGGTTCTATTTGGGATGGCATGATTCATGCATGAGTGGATGTACTCGTACAGTGCCTTAGTGTAGGATTCAGCAGTCGAACTCTCAGTTCCTGTCTGCATGGGTGTCATGAAGTTTGTCACTTCTGACTTGAGTAGCATGAAGTTGGCTTTGGAGAAGTTTTTTATGGTCGCCAGGGCCATCGCTGCACAAATGGCATCGCACCAATCTCAAGCATACGAGGTTTCACAGGCATTGTCGCGGCACCCACACCGGGGTTACTGGATCCGCACTGTGGGATGGCAGGGGACCGAAACACTGACCTTCCAGGTCTTCGAACCGATGCCTCACAGGGAGGGGGGCATCCTCCACAGGTATCCACAACTGCCATCGAGGGGGAGGACTCCAGTATGTGACCACCGTGGAGCCAGTCACTTCCATGGTGTGTGGTAGACCGCACTGTGGCTGTCCCCTTGGGGGGCAGCTGAGGAGTGCCTGCCCCTCTCGCCTCTCAGACGGGACCACCTCCCTCCTGCCACTGGGAGGCGAGAGGGTTATGGACGCCGCCCCTCTAGTCACTCCCTCCCCTCCAGAAGTCACAGGCTCAGTCCTGCTGGCCTCTGCTGGGGCACACAGAGAGTGGAGCCAGAGAAAGAGAGAGAGGCATGGAGGGTTGGGGCAGCGGAGCAAGGAGAAGCCCCAGCCCCTGGGAACAGCGCCATCCCAGGACCCTCAGCGTTAATGATCCTTCCTCAGGTTCACCTACAGAGACCTTGTTATGACTTTTACTTCCTCTAGATAATCGTTATTGTCTTCTCGGTGCACCACCAGAGCTGTGACCAAATGCAGCGGGGGCAATCTGAGGACCTCACTAAACTATCCAATTGGTAGTACCTGGGTAGTGTGTACAAAGGGCAGGGGTTTAATCATCACTAGCTTATGACCTGCACGTACTGGGAATTCCTTGTTTGTGAGGAATAATTGCAATCCCCGGTCCCTATCATGAATGGGGTTTAGCAGATTACCCAGACCTATCGGCCAAGGATAGACACATGCTAATCCATTCAGTGTAGCACACGTGCAGCCCTGGACATCTAAGGGCATCACAGACCTGCTATTGCTCAATCTCATGTGGCTGAAAGCCACTTATCCCTCTAAGAAGTTGGAGATGACTGCATAGGGCCATATAACTAGCTAGCATGGTGGAGACTCATTCATTATTGGAATTAACCAGACAAATCACTCCACCAACAAAGAATGGCCATGCACCACCACCAACAGAATTGAGAAAGAGCTATCAGTCTGTCATTCCTTTCCGTGTCCGAGCCAGGAGAGGTTTTCTATGTTGAGTCAAATTAAGCCACAAGCTCTACTCCAGGTGGTGCCCTTCTGTCAGTTCCTTTAAGTTTCAGCTTTGCAACCATTCTCCCCCCAAAACCCAAATACTTTGGTTTCCCAGAAGCTTCCCAGCAGGTCATGGGAATAATGCCTCCAGATCACTAGTTGGCATAATTTATGGTCGGAACTGCAATGGTATCTGATCATCTTTGAATCTCCGACTTTTGTTCTTGATTAATGAAAACATTCTTGGCAAATGCTTTTGCTTGCATTCATTTTGCACTGGTCCAAGAATTTCACCTCTAGCAGCACAATACGAATGCCCCCGGCCATCCCTCTTAATCATGGCCCCAGTTCTGAAAACTAACAAAATAGAACCTGAGTCCTATTCCATTATTCCTAGCTGAAGTATTCAGGTGGCCAGCCTGCCTTGAATCCTCTAATTTTTTCAAAGTAAACACTTTGGACCCCCGGGACACTCAGTTAAGAGCATCAAGGGAGTGCCAAGAGACAGGGGCTGGGACAGGCGGTAGCTCACCTTGCGGCAGACAGCCAGCCCAATCCCAAGATCCAACTATGAGCTTTTTAACTGCAGCAACTTTAATATATGTTATTAGAGCTGGATTACCAGGTTGCTGTCAAAAGACTTGTCCTCCAATAGATCATTGTTAAAGGATTTAAAGTGTACTCATTCCAATTACAGGGCCTCAAAAGAGTCCTGTATTATTTTTTGTCACTACCTCCCCAAGTCAGGAGTGGGTAATTTGCACCCCTGCTGCCTTCCTTGGATGTGGTAGCTGTTTCTCAGGCTCCCTGTCTGGAATTGAACCCTGATTCTCCATTACCCATGGTCACCATGGTAGGCACAGATAGCACCATCGAAAGTTGATAGGGCAGATGCCAATAGGGCATGAGGTCAGCCAGAGTTTATCTAGAGTTACCAAAGCTGCCGGGCAGAGACCCAGACTGGTTTTGGTCTGATAAATGCATGCATCTTTGGAGATCAGCACTCATTAGCATGTATGAGCTCTAGAATTACCACAGTTATCCAAGTATCGGTGGAGCAATCAAAGGAACCATAACTGATTTAATGAGCCATTCTAGTTTTTACTGTCTGCACTGACACTTGCATGGCTTAATCTTTCAGGTAAGCATAAAGTGTCAGGATCAACAAGACAGCAGCACCTCGGCGGGCGGGTGAAGAGGAGGGGCTGGAGCCCACACCTCTGCCAATGGGACGGGTCCATCTCATGAGAGGACCTCTACACCTTGGTTCAGGCTCGTCAGTCTCACCTCAACTTTGTCTCCGAGAGTGTGGAATGCTCTGACCCCACTGGCAACTTGCTCCTGGGGCAGAGAAGCTCAACCCACAAGCCATGACCTGCAGAGCCATGCCATGCGGGGGCTCTCTGCCAGTAGGAGTCAGTTGGTACCTTGACCTCATGCAGACACTTGGCGGGATGTCACCCGGGGCTGAAACCCAGATTCATACTGTGACGGCACCCCCCCCATCTTTGCTTTCCCAGGGCTGGGACCCAGACTGAGGCACTTGGACGTTCACATTCCAATGGGATGCCCCATCATCCCTTACCTCTCGAAGGTTGCCAAATCATGCCGGATTGTATGTGCTTGCCAGACAATTGGGTGAGCAAACCCGAAGGGTGCGACTGGCCCCAGAGAACTCCCCTTGGCCACTGTGGGGCAGATCTGCTCTCATATGGACTTTCAGCCAGGAGGAAGAGGCCTGGGAGGGTGCTTCAACCCTGCGCATACTCCTGGCAGGACATCATCCACCGGGGCTGGGACCTGGACTTGCATTCTGATGGGACACCCCATCATCCCTTAACTCCTGAAAGATGCCAAATCTTGCCGGATCACGCATGCCTGCTGGGTGATCGGGGGAGTGAACCTGCAGTATGCAACCACTCCTGCGGAGCTCCCCTTCACTGTTGATAACTTTCTTGGGTGGTGTAAGCTATGGAACCTTGCTGGCTAGGCTTATGTAGGCTCTTGGGCCGATAGCCTAGTACCTACCTATGAACCTATGAACCTATGGGCAGATCCGCTTTCATGAGGACTTCCGAGTCCCCCTCCTTTCTGATCCAGAGCAATTCTGGGTACTTTCCGATTTTTCAAGAACACTTTTGGGAACAGGGTGAGGTCAGATGCCTCTGCCTGGCCAAGAGCTCTCCAGGCCCTCCAGCCCTACGCCCAGCACTCCCTTAAGGACTTCCATCAAGCCCTATCCCAGTGGGCCTCCCCTATCAATGCTGCCGAGAGATCTCTTTCCCTGGCCGTGGCCACAGCCTCACCTCGGGGGAACCCCACCACCTCCATGCCCCCTGCTGGCTGCCAAATCATGCTGTGTTGCACATGTCCTTGGAGCCTTTCAGGGGAGCCTGCCTCCTATCCCAGCTGGCCCTGCTGGACTCCTCTCAGCCGCCAAAGGGCAGATCTGCTCTTATCAGGACTTCTGAGTCCCCCTCCTTTCCAATCAAGAGCACCACACTCCCCATCTCTCGCATATCTCCTGAAGGCTGCCAAATCATGCAGTGTTGTGCATGCCCTTGGGGCCTCTTGGGGGCTTCCCTCCCATCATGGCCAGCCTCATTGAACTCCCCTCAGCCACCAAAGGGCAGGTCCGCTCTCATCAGGACTTCCATGCGCCCCTGCTCTCCAGTCCTGAGGAGCTCCTGGGACTTTGTGGTATTTTGGGGAAGCCGTTAGGTATGGGGCAAGGTCAGATGCCTTCACCCTGCCTGGAAGGAGCTCTCCAGGCCCTGCATTTGGCTTCCAGTCCCTCCCTTAAGAACTTCCATCGTGTGGCCTCTACCTGACCCCAGCCAGCCAGGCAAGTACTCTTCAGGCCCTGCAGCCCTCTGCCCAGCACTCCCTTGAGGATTTCCATCATGAGCGCCTCTGCCTGACCCCTCTCACCCAGGCAGGAGCTCTCCAGACCCCGCAGCCATCTGCCAGTGGCTCCCTTAAAGACTTCCATCAAGGGGGCTCCACATGTCCCCGCTCACCCAGGCAGGAATTCTCCAGGCCCCACAGCCATTCACCAGCTGCTCCCTTAAAGACTTCCACCCAGAGGGGGGGCAGGATCTGGGCACTCTCACCAAGGTGGGAGTGCTCCTTGCCCAACCACTTTCCACATCTCTCCACCTTCCGGACTTCCATCGAGAGGGACCCCCCTCCATGATTCCACTTCTACCTGGATGGGAGAGCTCTTTCTACAGGTTACATATCTCCTGAAGGCTGAAAAATTGTGCAGTGTCACCCGTGCCCTCAGAGCCTCTCAGGGGAACTTCCCCCAGATCTTAGCCAGCCTCATGGAACTCCCCTCAGCCACCGAGGGGCAGGTCTACTCTCATCAGGACTTCTGAGTCCCTCTCCTTTCCGATCCAGAGCATCACACTCCACGTCTCCTGCATATCTTGTGAAGGCTGCCAAATTGTGCAGTGTCACCCGTGTCCATGGAGCCTCTTAGGGTGACTTCTTTCCAATCATGGCCGGCCTCTCAGAACTCCCCTCAGCCACCGAAGGGCAGGTCCTCTGCCATCAGGACTTTCATGTGCCCCTGCTCTCCAGTCCAGATTGGCTCTGGGGACTTTGGAATATTTCAGGGATGCTGTCAGGTGCAAAGTGAGGTTGGACACCCTCACCCTGCCTGGCAGAAGCTCTCCAGACCCTGCAGTCACCCGCCAGTCTCTCCCTTAAGGACTTCCATTGTGATGGCCTCTGCCTGACCCCTGCCAGCCAGGAAGGAGCTCCTCAGGCCCTGCAGACATCCGCCCTGTGCCCCCTTGAAGACTTCTATTGTGGGAGCCTCTGCCTGTCCCCAATCACCCAGGAAGGTGCTCTTCAGGCCTCTCAGCTCTCCGCCAGCCGCTCCCTTAAGAACTTCCACCCAGAGAGGGGGGCACGATCCGGACCCTCTCACCCAGGTGGGAGCACTCCCTGCCCAGCTACTTTCTGTCTCTCCCCTTCCAGACTTCCATCAGGATGGACCCCCCCCTCCAGGCTGTCACTTCTACGTGGGCGGGAGAGCTCTTTCCCTGGGTTACATATCTCCTGAAGGCTTCCAAATCATGCAGTGTCACCCATGCCCTTGGAGCCTCTCAGTGGAACTTTCCCTGATCCCAGATGGTTTCACAAAACTCCCCTCAGCCTCTGAGGGGCAGGTTCATGCTCATCAGTACTTCTGAGTCCCCCTCCATTCAGATCCAGATCACCACACTCCCCATCTCCCGTATATCTCCTGAAGGCTGCCAAATCGTGCAGTGTCACCCGTGCCCTCAGACCCTCTCAGGGAACTTCCTCTTGATCATGACTGTAATCATGAAACTCCTTTTGGCCACTGAGGGGCAGGTCTACTCCCATTAGTACTTCTGTGTGCCCCTGCTCTCCAGTCCAGAGGGTCTATGGGGACTTTGCGATATTTCAGGGATGCGGTCGTGTATGGGGTGAGGGCGGATGCCTTCATCCTGCCTGAAAAGAGCTCTCCAGGCCCTGCAGTTGCCAGTCCCTCCCTTAAGGATTTCCATCATGGGGGCCTCTGCCTGACCCCGCACACCGAGGCAGGAGATCTACAGACACTGCAGCCATCTGTCAGTGGGTTCCTTAAAGACTTCCATCAAGGGGGGTTCCGGCTGTCCCCTTTCACCCAGACAGGAGCATTCTGGGCCCCGCAGCCATCCAACAGCTGCTCTCTTAAAGACTTCCACCCGGAGAGGGGGGGCATGATCCAGGCCCTCTCACCCAGGTGGGAGTGCTCCCTACCCAGCCACTGTCCACCTTTCTCCCTCTTCCATACTTCCATCAGGATGGACACCCCCAGGCTGCCACTTCTACATAGGTGGGAGAGCTCTTTCTTTGGGTTTTATATCTCCTGAAGGTTGCCAAATCATGCAGTGTCACCCCATGCCCTCGTACCATTTCAGGGGAACTACCCCTGATCCCAGCCAGCTCCACAGAACTCCCCTCAGCCACCAAGGGCCAGGTCCACTCCCATCAGAACTTCCATGTGCCCCTGCTCTCCAGTCTAGATGGGCTCTGTGGACTTTGCAATACTTTGGAGATGCCGTCAGGAACGGAGCAAGATCAGACGCCTTCACCCTGCCTGGCAGGAGCTCTCCAAGCCCTGCAGTTGTCTGCCAATCCCTCCCTTAAGGACTTCCATTGGCATCTGCCTGACCCCAGCCAGGCAGGAGCTCTCCAGGCCCTGCAGTCCTCTGCCGGGTGACCCCTTGAGGACTTCCATTGTGGGGGCCCTCCTCCTGTCCCCACTCACCCAGTCAAGAGCTCTCTGGGCCCCACAGCTGGCCACCAGCTTGCTTCCCTTAAGGACTTCCACCCTGAGAGGGAAGGATCCAGATCCTCTCACCTTGGCGAGAGTACTCCCTGCCTGGCTACTTTCCATCTCTCTCCTCCTTCTGGACTTCCATTGGGACAGACCTCCCTCCAGGCTTCCACTTCTACATGGGCAGGAGAGCTCTTTCCCTGGGTAACATATCTCCTGAAGGCTACCAAATCATGCAGGGTCACTCATGCCCTCAGAGCCTCTCAGAGGAAATTCCCCCAATCCCAGCCAGCTTTGCAGAACTCCCCTCACCTGCTGAGGGGCAGGTCCACTCTCATCAGAGCTTCCAAGTCCCCCTCCTTTCCGATCCAGAGCACCACACTCCCCACTGCCCGCATATCTCCTGAAGGCTGCCAAATTGTACAGTGTTGCACATGCCCCTGGGGCCTCTCGCAGGGATTCCCTCCCATCACAGACACTCCTGGAACTCCCCTCAGATGCCAAGGAGCAGGTTTGCTCCCATCAGGACTTCTGTGTGCCCCTGCTCTCCAGTCCAGAGTGGCATTGGGGACTTTGTGATGTTTTAGGGATGCCATCAGGTATGGGGCAAGGATGGACCCCTTCATCCTGCCTGGAAGGAGCTCTCCAGGGCCTGCAGATGCCCATAAGTCACTCCCTTATGGACTTCCATCATGGGGGCTCCGCCTGACCTTTCTCACCTGGGCAGGAGCTCTCTGGACCCCTCGGCTGTCTACCCGGCACTCCCTTGAAGACTTCCATTAGTAGTGGCTCCTCCTGTCCCCACTAACTGAGGCAGGAGCTCTTCAGGTGCCACAGCCACCCGCTAGCGCTCACTTAAGGACTTTTGCCCAGAGAGGGCAGGTCACGATAAACACCGTCTCACCCAGACGGGAGCGCTCCCTGCCTGTCAACTTTCCACCTCTCTCCCCTTTCTGGACTTCAGCCCCAGAGGGGGCCATGGTACAGAACCCCTCACCCAGGTGGGAGCTCTCCCAGCCTGTCCATTTATCACCTCCCTCTCCCTTACGGACTTCCATCGGGAGGTAACCCCACTAGGCTTCCACTTTTACGCAGGCAGGAAAGCTCTTTTTCCGGGTTACATATCTGCTGAAGACTGCCAAATCATGCAGTGTCAACTGTGCTCCCTGAGCCTCTCAGGGGAGCTTCCTTCCTATCCTTCCCAGCCTCATGGAACTCTGCTAGGCCATGAGTCCTCAGACAGTCCCTCATCCAGACATCCATGATGCCATTTCTCCCCCTTTGCCCTCCACCTAGGGCTTTCAAACTCACAAAAGAGATGGCCCCGTGTCCAGGCATCTCCACATATTTCACTACGAGCATCCATCTCTCTCCTCCAAGGTGCCAAGCACCGATGAATGTGCTTCACTTTGAGCCTCCTGTGTGGTGCTGTTCACAGATCAGCATCCCCGCGGTGCTGTGTAAAGGACCAGAGACCAACCAGATGGCCGTGGCCAGCCCCAGGTGTGAGATGCCACAGCGGCCGTATAACCACACCTCTGGGGGTTAAGAGGATGGGGTTGCACACTTGGCATCTCAGGGTGGCCCTCAAGTGTCCTGGTTTAGGTCCTGTAACAAAATGGTCACCTTGGACTAGCTAGTAACTGTGCTGTTCATAAAACATACAGTCAGGTACTACAACTTAACCCTACAGCAGAAGCCAGTAGAAACTTGCTAATATATGTGCTAGAGATTAGCAGCAGAAAAAGAAACAAACCTCCTGATACCTACATCAGCTCACAGACTACGTACACATGGCTACTCAATGGAAAGATGTTGGTATTAAAGACTGTTACAGCAATGGTCTGTAAATAAGAGTCAGCCTGCAGGCTTAGGGGTTGATTCTCTTAGTGTCCACTTGCATGCTACTTATGCCTTACCAGGTTGTTTTACTAAACAGTACTCCTAGGTTGCCACTATGAACCAGTGTGTACTTTGCCTAGTAAGACTTGCATGATTGGCGAACAAATAAATAAAAATATATGGACCTGATGATTAACAAACAAACAAGTAAATAGAAATATAAGGACCTGATTCAGATTTATTTTGGGTTTGATTTGTTGGCCTGAAATCTTGCAGGGGTTACATATACCTATATACTCTGCTAGTGACCCTATGCCCCATTTTCTTGCTCCATAATGCCACCATTCAGTGTACTTTCATTAGCCTTCAGCTTTTCACTCAGAATACAGTGGTCTTAAAAGGTCTTCAACATCATCTCACCATATTCTGCTTCTATATACACCACTAGTGGAATTCTCAGAGCAGGATTTTTAAATGGAAGCCAGTTCTGTTTAGAGCTGGATCCAACATTAGGCTACCTAGGCAGTTGTCTAAAGCCCACTGGTTGGAGAGGGACCTGCTGGCCTAGGGATGCCACAACATTTTATTTTAAATGAAAAATAAGTTATATGTCTTCTTTAAGAATGTCTTCTGTGTCTGTGCATGCAGTGCAGATTTACATTCCTGCATGTGTCAATGCATACACACCACAGCCGACCTTAGGCATAGGCCAACTAGGTGGCCGCCTAGGGTGCCTCTGTTGCAGGGACACTTTTCCAGTATTTATTTGGTGTAGATAGACCAGGATGGGGGCACCGGGTGGTGTTGGGGTCACCATAGAGCCCTTTTGCCTAGGGCACCAGTTGACCTAAGGCCACTGCCGATACACACACACACACACACACAAACACACACACACACACACACACACACACAAAACTAAAAATTAACCTCCATGCGTGGAATCGCTTGTGCTATGTTTCTGCTTATTCTGCCCACTGAATTTAAAAATAACAAGGCAGATACAAAATGTGTGTGTGTGTGTGTGTGTGTGTGTGTGTGTGTGTGTGTGTGTGTGTGTGTGTGTGCGTGTGTGTGTGTGTGTGTGTGTGTGTGTGTGTGTGTGTGTGTGCGCTCGCTCGCGCGAGTGTGTAATGCCCTACTTAGGGATGACAGGCTAGCTAATTTGATTAGGCTCTACCCTGTACCTTGGTTACATGGTACAAGAGCCTGAATCTTCTACACCAACTACCAGACTACTGAAGGAATTGTGAGTTTGAGTGGAGCCAAGAGCCTGAATCCTCTATACCAACAACCATACTTCTCAAAGAATATGAGTTTCAGTACATTTTCAAGGAATTTTGAGCTTCAGGGGAAGAGAAGCTTACTGCTGCTCATGTTAAGTATGTTTTCAACTCTTATTTAGCAAAATGGCTGTCACTGTTTGCGCTACAGAATGTTAAAGCAGTGTTAGTAGCACAATAAGTGGCATACTTGCCTTTAATGCAGAAGACTGTGGGTTCTACTCTTATTCCACACAGAAGGATTGTGGTGTACTTTAAGTGGGGGGGGGGGTTGCATTCCTGAATGTCTTCTCTTTTGGATGAGATGCCTAGTAGCTATGAACCTTTTGTCGGTTTGCCATCCATTCCCTATTGTAGTATTACCAGATTACCAGTTTACAAATTTATTCTTCAAAGGCAGCAGACACTGAATTTGTAGATGAAACCCTTAGATATAAATATTTTTGCCAGCAGCAACCTCTTCATTACTTATGGATCTCTTTAATGTGGAATTATTCATATGACATTAACTTCTGTAAAGATTGTGCATATTGACTGATATTGGTGGATTGCAATGACAGAAATTTGAGTAGTCTTTTACAGTTGAAATGTTCTGAAATGTGTAGTTTTGTCATTATTGGTTCATACATTTTGTTTCATTGCGATCTGGAAAAATGCTTGAGACTAAAACTTTAAAATACACTGTAACAAGTGGTGTTGTATCATGCAAGGAACATAATTTAATAGAATCAGGAATGTGAATCAAAGAACACATGCATGCATGTATAGTCCTAAAAATTTGTGCAAGGGCCCTATGGTTTGAAAACAGTCCAAATGTAAACTTAATCCACCACTGGCCAGATGCATTTTCTGAATGTGGGTTTCAATGCCGTTTCACTGAAGGTGTGTTTCAACGGCAGAGAAGTTTACTGTTCATGCTAAATCTATTTCCATTGTAAGACTGCATTGTTTTGTTTTGTTTAGCAAATGGCTATCAGTGTTTGTGTTTTATGAAATAAAAGTTTTAGATTAAATCCAAATATCTGTAATTATTGTATCTGTAATTATTGTAGAAGTAGAGGGTGCAGCGGTAGTGTTGTTGCCTCACAGCAAGAGGTTCTCCCATTCGATTCTCGGCTGGAGCGCCTTCTGTGTGGAGTCTACATGTCCTCCCCGCGGTCGAGTGGTGTTTGAAAGACATGTGTAGAATGGGCGTGCCTTCGCTGAAGGTTGGACGTCGAGCTGACACCTCGGCACCCATAAAAAATCTACTGCTAATCATTAATGGACCGGAATTCTGCTGTGGCGACCCCTAACCGGGAAAAGCCAAAAGAAAAACAACATTGTAGAAGTAGAGAGTAAAACTGTCTGCACACAAAGTTTTGAACAGTGTTTATACTGCATTGGTTCCACACTGCCAGATCACACAGGGAGAAGAAAATGCAGGTTATACAATAAATGGATATTAGTATTCAAAAGCATGCACACTGATCTGATAATCTGATTGGTCATGGATTATTGCTAAATTATATCAGGGCAGTCAAATATGAGACCAAGTACAATTCAAATTTAGAGTATGTTTAGCTAGAGAGCATATACCTACAGTTTGGAACATCTGCTTACATTTCTGTATTCTCTGAATATGATGAAAATGTTGTACATGTTTCAGTTAAAATAGTATGCGAAATATGGAAGCCAAAAAGCCATGTTAAGTAAGTGTTAGTATTACCAGCTTGCGTAGAAATTTCCCACAAAGTATACAACATAGCAGACCATGGCGCTAACAATCGTCCACTTGCAGCCCAGATTCTTTATGAGAATTTGTGGCAGGAACATTGAAGAAAGAATGATTGTTCCATAGATTACACTTAAAGAAGCGACACCCAGGCCTTCATCTGAATTAAGACTACTCTGTGAAATAAAAAGAAGGGATAACAACATTAAGTATACAAAACACAATACTGCTTTGGTGGATGAATTTGAAGATGTACAATAAATGTATAATAACTCTCTGAACTCAGTACCTGATTTATGTATATTTATTACTTTAAATTGCCTGTACTCTGTTTTCTAAGTAATAATAATATTTGTACAACATAATTATATTCTGTTTCACTCAAATGATTACACTTCCAATTTTCTCTAATAAATAAATATTTGTGCAATTTCTGGTAAGCTGAATTTCTTTTATTAATGTGATTTTACTTGCAGATTTTCTTACAAATTTAAGGCATGGAGAGTGCCATTCGGTACCTTAGATGCTCTACATCTATTTTCTCAGCTTCTTTCAGGCAGGTCTTATGCATAAAACATTCTGTATATTTGGTCTGTCTTGCTTTAATGTTGCATTCTCTAAAGAATATCCATCCATTCAGCCATCCATATTCCAATAACCTAACTTATCCTTTGCAGAGTCATGTTATGCTAGAGTATATCCCGCCCCTAGTGGACACAACACATTGAATCCTATCCATCCATTCAGCCATCCGTTTTCCATTAACCTACCTTATCTTTGCAGGGTCATGTGATGCTACAGTCTATCATACCCCTACTGGACACAAGACATTGAAGCTCATTCTGGACAGGGTGACATAGTATTGCATAACACACACTCTCATCCCCTCACTTACTACAGGCAGTCTGGAGGATGGTATTTCAGCTACTGCGCATCTTTTGGTAGGTGGGAAGAAATCGGAGTATCTAAAGAAAACCCACAATGAAACAGACATGACCCATACATTCTGCAAAGAATATGAGAATTTGAATTAATCAATAAATAATAATAATAATAATAATCATACTCATAGATTAGTGTGGCCCTTTGTGCATTTTCTACTGAAACATGATATCATGGTGCTCATTTGCCTGCATATGGTTAGTTAGGACACAATATTGTGCATAAAGAACAACCAGGTCAAAAATGAGAAGTAGAACAATAAACGATACTCATTCAGATACTGTGCTTTGCAGATTCACATTACAGAACATGTTAAAAGGATATGCAGAAATGCATACCATGCCCAGCTATTTAAAGGAGAAACCATAGAAGACTGTAAAAGTATAGCAACAACAGAGACACAGTGCCTCAAGACTGGAGGAAACATGGGCCCAAAAAAGACAGCAAAGATAGTGCCTGTCTTATGAGACAAGTGCAAACTGATCAGATAATGCATAAAGGTGAAAAGGACATATCGTTGGCAGTCTGAGATGCTGAAGAAAGTGTCCTGTAAGAGCAACAGTTACTTGAAGATGCCTGAGAAGCAGCAGCTTAGCAGACACATCATCATGGTCATGGTTAACTACAAGGTGGCCAGTAATGAGAGATTTAGCATGGAAGATGCCAGCTTTAGTGTCCCAATGATGCTAAATGAACAGCATATTCTGAGACTAACAGGAATAATGCAAAAACTATTTTCTTTAAATATTTATTAACTGGGGGGAGTGGATTGGTACAGAGAACATTTTCTTCAAAATAACCCCCAGAGAGGAAACCACATTGGATGTGTTACTAAGAATCAATGACAGTTTAGCCAGAACCATGGCAAGGAGCTGTATTGGTGAAGAAATATCATGTAATTATGCACAGTTTGGTGCATATAGGGAAAGAGAAAATCCTTAGTCTATGACAAATGTCGGTGGGGACGTCTTATGAAGCAGAAGACAAGAATTAAGTATAACTTAAAATTAAAATTAATATAAAGGAAAATACAGGAAGCCTGGAAAGTTCAGGAATACAATGGGGATGCTTCACCCCCACCCCCACCCAACCTTACTCATGTACTCTAACCTTAACCCCTATAATGCCCCTACACCTAATCCTGTCCCTTCACATTAACTTCTGTAAATCTGAGAATCACACACACACACACACACACACACACACACACACACACACACACACACACACACACACACACACATGCACACACGCACACATGCACACACACACACACACACATGTGCGCACACACACACACACACACACACACACACACACACACACACATACACACACGCACACATGCACGTACATATGCTCACATATACATGCAGCATCAAAGTCACACAACACTAAATGTATCCTCTAAATTAGCACTTACTTTAAACCACAGATACTCACACATACTCAAATCCAGCCATCAGCTCTCCAGGTAGTGACCATTCTTACTGTTAGGAATAGCGAGACATCTGAAAGATGGATGGAAGAAGAGGAGCTTCAATTTTCATTTATGGGAGGATGGGTAAGGAGTTTGATAGCTAGAGGATGGAAGAGGACATCTAAAGTGGAGAGAAGAATGGAGAGGAGTACAGAATCTAAAGACATTCAGTAGGGTAACAGCAGTTCAATGTGGTAAGAGAAACTCACACAGAGCTAAGACTGCTTGGAAGGTTTGGAAAAGACATAATATAAGACCTATGATCATGCCATTGATATAATTTCATAGTAAACATACATTATAATTGCATAACAGGCCAGAAGAAATTGTAGATTAGTTGTTCGTGAATGCATTTTCAAAGTGGTGGTATAGTATGGAATTATGAGGGACAGGGACAGTAGTAATTTGAAATGGGATGGAATTATGTTAGTCTTGTCATATATTTGTCTTTCTGCTACAGGTGTTAACATGCATAGAATTGATAGAAAAAGAAAAAAAAGCAGGTAGAGTTGTGATCATGTAAAAACAAACTCTCGACCTCTCACTTCATCCAGCTAATCCCCCAGCTATAGGAATGGTTGAAATCTAAAAATAAACAACCATAAAAGCATTACTACTGCAGGAGTATATATTTCCTCCCTGGATATAACATTGACACAACTGAGGAACTCCTCTTGTGTGTTTCTTCATCTATCTGTCAAGAAACCATTATACTGGGAGATTTAAATATCCATTGGCTAACAGTAAAGATATATCCTACAGCAAAAACATTACCCTCTATGAATTTGTTCAACTTATAGATACCCTGACAAGAATCAACAAAAAACAGCAACAGACCAAGCACACTGGACTGGGTTGTCACAATTTTTCCAGAAAAAAATACTTCTGCCAACTAAGTTACCACCTATCTGTCTAGCTTTATTGTAAGGAAGTATCCATCTCTCCCAAAAAACACACCGCATCAATCTTGCAACACAACTAACTTTGATAAAGGTACCATTAGCAGTACCTTAAAATCAATCAATTAGCAACAGCTAAAATAACTGCTAGTAGATGAATCTGTATCCTTCTTTAATAACACTTTCCTAGACATATACTCAACAAAAGAGAAACAAAAGAGTTAAATAAACCCCTCTCTTTAGATAACAAAACAAACTGCTAATGACAAATAGAGACAAAGCCTGGATACACAGAAACTAAAAAAAAAATGTCTCCAATATCCAGATTTGCAGACAGCATAGAAATCATGCCAAAAATGAGACCAATTCAAATAAAAGATTTTACTACACCAGTCAACAAAATACAGGTCATACTAACCCTAAAATATTCTGGTCATTAATAAACAAACCCATCCACCCTGGATGTACAACCTAACCAACTCCCACAACAACCAGCTTCACAGAAAGTATAGCTAACAAATTTGATACTTTCTTTACTCAAACAGTTGCCTCACTCTTGAAAGATACAACTACCTCTATACCTATACAAGAGTATGTTCAACAATGAAATACAATATTGCTCAAACCTATACAAACCCTCATTAAAAAACTTCTCCTCAAACTTAAGCCTACCTGTCTTACCCCAGATAACCTTCCTCTTGAATATATTAAACTAGCATCAGATGCAATTGCCTACCCAGTAAGCATTCTAATCAATCAGTCCATCAAAGAGAGCTATGTCCCTCTGCTCTGTAAGAAATCCTACATTTTGTCTCTTTACAAAGGTTTGCACTCTACAGACTTCACCAGCTATTGTCCCAGTACTATATTCTCCCTCTAGCCACATTCCTAGAGAAATACATCCATCACAAACTATTAAAGTCTATACTGGAAAATAATTTCCTTTCTTCTGCCCAGCATGGCTTCCATTCACATCACAATACCAACACTGTACTCATCAATTTCTGTCATCGCATTAGTCAGCCCCATAACGTAGGCAAACTAATATCAGCAGTATTCCTTGACCTGTCCAAAACTTTTGATACGGTGTCCCATCCTAAACTTCTTAGCACACTCTTTTTCCTTGCAGAAGATAGTCCATACCTGTCATACCAGTCAAATGAACTACTATCATCTCCTTTTTCCTTACATACTTGGTTCCATCCTAGTACCACTCCTGTTTAATATTTTCATTAGTGGCATGCACAAATCAATCAAAAATGTCTCAGTAATACAGTATGCAGATGATTCAACACTCGTCTGTTCAGCTAAAACTTCTGAAACGTTTGCAACAGCTAACACAGGAATCCCTCCTCTGTGTAAAGGTTTGGCTGTATAACTCTCAGCTTCTATTGAGTCCCCCCCCCCCCAAAATAAAAACAAATTCTCTTTACTCCTAAAACATTCCAAGAGAGCAAACATAACTTTATCATAATCTCTTCCACTAACACCACAACTGAAACTGTTTCACATTCCAAGCTATTAGGAGTAGTAATTGATGAAAATATTAAATCTGATCTCCGTATAATTGAAATGTATAAAAATTGGTCTCCTCTACAGAATTAATCCATTTTTAACTGAAGAAGCAAAAAAAAAAAAAAAAAATCAGCAAATCAGCACTTTTTGTGTAGTTATTGCTCTGTTGTTTAAAAGTGATCAAGTGAAAAAGGTACTGGCAATGGGTGCTTCCTTCTCTTGTGGTCCTGGGGTGCTCCTTTTTCCTGCATCCTGTTGGTTTCAGGTCACTGTGGCAGGATACTCTTTAGTCCTAATGCTAGGTTAAAATGAAGACTCGTACTCAGCTCAGTTCTTTTTGGAAGCTTCTTTATTAGCAGGTGAGCGCTGCTTAGTTGACTGAGTACGAATGATTTAACCACAGCTTCTTATTGCAAATTTTTGGTGGGTGGATTAATGGCTGTGGCTGCCCATTATATCATTTTGTGGAATGTGTGGGGAGATCCCTGTCTACACCTCCACCCATGGTGTCATGGTTTGCCTTCTCTGTTGCAGTTGTTTCATGTTGTTATCTCTTTTTATTGACTACAATGTTGTCGCATGTATAAATTGTCTTGTCCAGACCGAAAATGTTAAATAAGTGTTTGTAACAAAATTAAAGTCAAAGATCAATGCAGTTAATAAAAATAGTTCAAGATTAAAGTAGTCAGTGAAAAAAATGTTTTTATTAAGTATATCATGCCACAAAATCCAACTGCTTAATTAACAATTAAACTCTATTAATACTCAATTAGAACTCACTCCAAACGTATTCATTTTGAGTCTGATTAAGTGTACATATCCTGTAATTTCATTTTAATATTTTTGCTGTCATTTCATTTTAGTATAAAAGGGTCGATCGACTAAGATTTGCAGTGCTATTGACATATCTTCTTCAGATCTATCAAGTAATAAAATCTTAATGGAATACCAAATTGAGCTTACTGCCACATGATTGGGGGCTGCTGGGCAGTCTATACTTCCAAATTTATAAAGGAAGTTTTAGAGGAGAAGGGGTATGGGGGTTGTGTGTCTTAAGGGATATGGGGTGAACATTTTGTAACAGTGGTGACTGGTAGTTATTTCTGCAGTGTCCACATGTGTGTATATGGGTTTCAGGGATTCACTTTATAATCTCAAAATACTGAAATATTGAATTTCAGTATCTCAAGACTATAAAGCCGAAAATTCACAAACCCGAAAACCGAAACCGCGAAATTCAAAACCGTGAACATCAACAAAACACTACACCACACATACAAACACAAATACACCTACCTCCCAACACTACGACAAAGCAAAACAACACACATGAACACAACAAAACAAACATGCACTCCTACCCTTCCTATAAGCGGGTGGGGGCAAGCCCCCCTGCACCCCCACACCTCCTCTACTTATATATACTAACTCCAAGGTCACACTAAACACCGAAAGACAGAAAACACACCACACATTTTACACCCCCCCTTGCACAGACACACATCACATACATACAAACACCACCACTCTCAACACTGGCACACTCACACTCTTACCTACCTACCCTAACCCACACCTAAAACTCCCCAACACACTCACAAACACAAAAACCCTGCCCAAAACCCTTAAAAACATAACACTTACCTAATGCACCACCAGTACAGCAGGTTTGACATTTCCAGGTTCGATATTCTGCAGTTTCGCACAACTGCAGATTCAACAATTAGGTCTTGAGATACTGAAATTCGACATTTCAGTATTTCGAGATTCCAAAGTGAACCCGGGTTTCAGTAGGTCAGAATGCATTCCAGAAGATTCATTAAATAGGTAGCTGTTTGCGAGTGCTGAAATCCTTTAAAAAAGTGGGGGTAAAGTGTGCTAAATCACATCGCCAACCTAGCTCCATCCTAATTAGGCAACAACAAGGATGGGGTGAAAGTAATTTCGGAAGCTGTTCATTTCAAGTGTCCATGCAAAGGTAGCCATGATGGCTCGACCATGTGGTCACCCCAGGAAGCTTTCTAGTCATGCATTACATGGTCAGGGGTGCAGATCACAGCCTGACATTAAAAGCTGTGTAGCAACCGGCTTAGGGTTATGGTGGGATTACAGGAATATCCCAGCATCTCATCAATAGTGAAGGGACTAGAGTTTTTCGTGCATGCAGGGTCTCAGGTTAAAAAAAATTGATTTTGAAATATGACATCCATCATGCATTCATTACTTTATTCAG
Organism: Protopterus annectens; assembly: GCF_019279795.1. Taxonomy (NCBI): domain Eukaryota; kingdom Metazoa; phylum Chordata; order Ceratodontiformes; family Protopteridae; genus Protopterus; species Protopterus annectens. The sequence continues at coordinate 1,745,722,783 of NC_056725.1, forward strand.
AATCATCCAAAAAGAGTAAGAGATCCCCATTCCAAGTTTATAATGGTGACTTTTTCCTGTAAAATATAAAGTGGGCCACCTGGGGAGGGAGTTTGTTCTTGTACCACAAGCTCACAGTACTTTCTATTTTCAGGTAATAAAAATTAAAACCATTGATTCAATTTGCAACCAAATAGACAAAAATTATTCAAACTATGGAAGCAAAATCCATAGGAGCCTGCCAACTGGAGAGGTCACAGGGAAGGCTGGTTACCTGGTGTATGAGGCAGTCCATAGGGGCCAGGATCTTATCTCGCCTAACTCGGTGGGGACTCAAAGGGAACACTGCAACTTTAGAAGCTGTCAAACAGTCTCTAGGTAAACATCCATGGCTAGTCTTGCTTGCCTATGTGGGACCAGGCCTCACTTCCAGAGCAGTGAGTTGCAGCAATAATGCCATGTGACAACGATAGTTGACTTTGGGATATCTAAGTGCAAAAATGAGGACCTAACTGCTAACTCTGTGGCTAGAAATTTAAACAGCCTTAAAATAGTAACTTATTACTTTTATAAGTAACTAGCACAACACTGGATATTAAACCGCTAGAAACCATGGCTGCTAGTCAACTTTAAAATGAACTTAGCGGAATATCTGGCATGTTTTTAGAACGTGGTACAAAATGAATACTGCTTTACTCTTCTTCATCAAGAATAGGTATCACAAAACAGACAGTACCCTGCTAAACCTTCAGCTCTGTTTCCCATGCTTTTCTTTTGTCCAGACCAAAGGATGAAAAGGTCATGAGGGCAAACCATTCATTAAAAACTGCAAGAAAGATTCAGCCAAGCTAGAATCTTTATTTATTTATTTATGTTATTTATTTTACATTTGTTTACCAGGAATGTCTGACTGGGCCATAAGCCATTTTCAGCAGAGGCTCGGGGAAAAAAGCTCCAGTATATTACAAAAAGAAAATTTAAAGCATTTTTTTTACATCATAATATAGTTACGTAGTACAATATGAAAAAAAATCATTGCTTGTATGATCCTGAAAGACCCAAAAAAGTATAAATTGAATATTTAACAATGTATGTGCACATAGAAAGTAACAGATTAACAGAAGTGCCATGTTTGACATAAGCAAGAACATTGAGTTGTTGAACTCTAACATATTAACCTCTTGTATTCACAAAAAAAAAACACAATTATATATTAGTGGCTTATAGAGTGGTACATGCAGGGTTAGCATACAATGTATAACAGAGAAAAGAAAGTTTAAAAGGAAGTTTGTTTGTTTTTTTTTTTTTTAGGAGAGGAGAAATAGGGCTTGATGAAGAAGAATAAAAATAGTTGCAACATGGGGGAGAAGTTCTATAGTGATATGACAGATAGTAATACCTTAAACATCCTGTGATAGAGGCCTATGCAATATACCTTAAAGACTCCTTAACAACGTAATAGTGTTTCAGCTATGTGGCTTCTGAATGTCCATGAATTTTTGCTTTTAAAGTCTTTATGGGCATAATCAAGCCAATAAAGTCAAACCCCAGTATCTATAGGCATACATATTCAGCCTTTTTCTTTTATATAGCAATCCAAATATGGCTTCTGACAAGGCACTTTCTATTTTTTCTACACTTACTTCAAAAACTGTACCTGCAAATTTAATGTGACCCAGTATCCACATCCCAAGCCTTCATTCCTGTATCTCCTGTATTCACCACATTTTAATTCACTGACCAGCTATCAATCAGCTTAATGTTAAATATATTATTTCCTCTAATTTAGTAATAAAGCATTTAAATCTAGTACATCATCAAAACAGAGTTCTGACCTTTACACCCTGGCTAAAAATTATATCTTCCAACATCTACTCCAAAACTAAAGCCACAGTCTTTAGAATAACACAAAACTGAAATAAATACCATTCCTCTGAGAAACTATAACACATATTTACATAGCATATACCAAACTGCTGAAGAAATTTAGGTAAACAGGAGTGTGATATGATCTAATGCAATATTTATCAAATTTATCTGGAAAGTAAATAATGCTTCCTAAAATAAAAGTAATCCACATCATGTCGGATCTGCTTTCCTATTGCTGGAACAGTTGTGGACACTCATGGATTGACTCCTCAGATACAGAACACATTTTTAGATACTACCACATTCTGACCTCCATAATGTAGCTAAGCTGCATGTTCTGATGAATAAAATATGTGGATTCATTTAGCTCTGATCATCATGACAGCAACACCGGCTACAGAAAATGATTGTCTCTCATATGATGGCTGTTCCATATATTTCATCTACTGCTTAATATTTTAGTTACTGTTCCTCAGTTTTGTCCAAGTTCTGCATCCTGACAATACATCATTCCACCAGGTCTGTGAGATAGTCATTGTTCTTGCAAAACTTTCTCCAAAATCCCTATCGCTGGAAGTGGACTGGCAGCGACGTCATCTCAGAACTTAGCTATAAACATAGGAAACACTTTCTTGCCATAGAATAACCGCACTTGGCCTACAATGTTCTGCACTTGATATGCAATACATGAACCTGCTTACAAATGCTTCAGCCAAGTCAGACCTCACACAAAAGGTACAGAGCTATATTCTGTCTTGACATGCCTGTTAAATAGTAACTCTGGATCAAACTAGCAATGCCTTTATGTATTGTTTTCTTTTTCTTCTGCTATGTAAGCCAAGGCCATAGCTGCATAGAAGAGTTACAACAATGGCAATATGAATGGAAGCACTAAGGTATGAGAAAGATTATTTGCTCTTTCCATCTGCACTATGAAAAGAAATACAGGAAAAGGAAATATGTTTTAGACATACTGCATTTAAAAAGCACGTATGATGGAAGTTAAGGAGGATCAGAGAGAAGTCAAAAGAATATAAGTAGCAGCCAAATAGAAGTAGCTGTAATGCAGTTTGAAGGAAATGTTTATTCAAAGAAAGGATGGTAAGATACTGAAATGAATATTCACAAGGAGTACATTATATGCCTACAAAAACATTCAGTAATACCTGGGACACGTGTAAGGAAAAATGTGGAAAGGGCATGTGAGAGACAATTAAACTGGAGATGCAAGTCACTTTAAAGTAAATGCAAGGGTACCTATGTTTTACATTTATGAAATGTTTCTTAGTTTTAATATCTCCAGCTTAGCTGCAGTTTTACTATTGTCACCTGCAGTTCATACTGCCTTATAGATCCTGTCTTCCAGGTTATTAATAAAAAAAGTAGTTACAATTTTCATGTTCTGAATGATTTAATGAGAGGAGCTTTAGTAAAGCGTAATAATTAAGATGGAAGACATCCAGGAAGGTAAACTGATCTGGCTATATAATGAATAATTAAAATGAAATTGTGATGAAGACAGACTTCTGCTTTATGGTAGTTTCTGTTTATATAAAATTTACCAACAAAGAAAAGAACCCCATAAGCAATGTCAGTTTTAAAATGAATTAGAAAGAAAAAAATAGCAAGTTAAAAAAAAGTCTGAGCATATGTGAATGGTATGTGCCCTTTGCTCAGAGCTGCCAAGCTAATAAAATTCCAGTCTTGCAACATTCAGGAAAATTATGAAAACAGGTACATGTCTCTAAACTGCTAATCTGAAAGCAGCAACATATGTAAACCTTATCTGTCAGTTGCAGTAAAACACAGATAATGAGATTTGTTTTGGTGATCAGACTGTCCTTTGGCACATTCATATTATCCATACTGTGACTTGTTTAGATTTTGCTTATTTCTTAACCAATCAAGCCCTCTAGGCACAAGCATTGTTTCTGGGTCAACCAGGAAGTACAGCCTGGTTCCCTGCCTAGGTCATGGTCACACAGCAAGCAAATGGAATCAGAGGAAATCAAACTGTTTGGTTGCAAACTTGCAGATGAAATAACAATAGCAACAAAAAGTGAAATAACAGACTAATTATCATAGCTACCCTTTCATTTTAGTGGCTATTTTTAACTTCAGCTGTATGTTCAACCCAGTACATTCTACAGCCACAGGTGCTTTATCAGGCACAATCTCTTTAGAAAATGTAAATCCCTCTGCCTCACCATAAGTAAGAAGTCTTTAGATACATAACTGCTGTTAGCAATCAGTTTTATAACACATACATACATTTTTAATTACAATGAAGCTGTTTTAAATAAAGTTAGGTTAACAAAGATATGATTAAATGATTTATGAAAGTATGGTTTCTCAAAAAAGAACAGTTTTAGACGTGTCTAAAGAAAGCCTACTTTTATCATATTTTCCTGCTCCCTACTTCGCGACATAAGTGACCCCCACCCTATGCCCACTCCAACATGCTGAGGAACATATCCTGGTTAAGTCTGTGGAACTGTACTCAGCATTATAGCAGTGTCCTTACAAGCACCATGCACGGTGGAAGTATATCTTATTCCCTTAAACCCACCCCCATCACCCTATCATACTTTATCCTACATCCACTTACTCTTACAGCTTATTTACATATTTGCACCCTTTTCCTCATCAGATTTTTCTACCTCTTCCTCTAAACTATATTCTACCATAGGCCCCTGATGTGTACAATGTAACACTTTTTTACATTAAATTCTAACTTACTAGCTTAAAGACATCTTGATGAAAGACAACTCCTTACCCAGGATTACTGCCAGGGCCAGCCTTAGGTAAACTGGTGCCATAGATGAAAATACTTCATGCACCCCCCCAACCCCCACCCCACTTTATCCTTTTCCTCACAGATTGTCTTACTGTTCATTCATTCATTCATTCATTCATTCATTCATTCATTCATTCAATATCTAAGTAAGACTGCACTCTGATAACTGTGGAGAAAATATTTGTATTAAGCTGGGGAAGCCATGGGGGTTCTTGATGCTCTGAGGTGCATACTAGAGTGTTTTAAACAACCTTTTCAGACAATGATTGCCTGAACAACAACAACAACAAAAAAGCATGATCAAAGAAAGACATTTAGCCTTACTTGTCACATTTCTTTTTTTCCTGCATCCTTTTAGCACATGCTAACTGACCAAGATACACTGTAAAAGCTGTGCTGGAAATTTCTGTAGAAAGGAATGAGTGTGGGGCTTCCCAGAAGCCATAACATTTCTAAATTACCTGAGATACATTTTAGACTTTTTAAACATATTTTTTTCCAACAATGGCCTGAATAAAAAACATAATTAAGGAAAGAAATTCAGTCTTACTCTTCAACTTTGCACTTTCCTGCATCCTACCAACACACTAACTTTCCAAGACTACCCTGTAATAAATAAATTAAGAATGGGAGTCTGGGGGCTTACAAGATGCACTAAAGCCATGGGGTTATAAATGCTCTAAGATGCATTTCAGAGTTTTTTCCCAACCTTTTGATCCAGTGATGGCTTAAACAAAAATCGTGCATATGAACAATTCAATTTTACTTTTTTTATTTCAAGGAAGAAATAAGCTGTATCCAAATTGTAATGCTCAGAGCTGACCAAACATAAGTTCATAATAAATTGAGAAGATAAATGCTTGTGATGATACATATATCATACATTATCTAGAAATAGGTAGTCATGTTATGTGTATCCTCCTGTGGTGTTAAATTGGGATTATAATTAAAACACAAATGCCCACAGGCATGTATTTCAAGCTGCTGTGGTCTGTCACATTTATATATAGCGTTCTTCCTCACTCACAGCAGAATGGCTAGCTACCCAGTGGTATAAGCATTGCCTCAGATGATTGTCACTGTTGAAGTGACACCCCAACCCCATGTACTAAAACGGGGAAAAGAGATTGTGGATGGAAGGATGACTCCTCACCCATATCCTGAAAAAGCAGCCACCTTCTGTGCATTCTTCTCACACCAGACTTGAACAAAACTGAAAAATAAAAAAGAACATAACATATTTGCTGTTAGACATGTATAAACATCATGCTTATTTACTCTCCCCCAAAAGGAAGCCACCTGTCTATGGATTAAATGTTTGATTGGTACTTCTAGACAGTATAGTGCTCCTAATCAAGTTATAAAAACCCTCTGTGCACCCCTATAAAGTTTTTGAGGAAAGTTAAAGAAATAATAACCATTCTGTCTGCAAACCAACCTAAGATATAGCCACCTCTGAGACTTGGGAGGAATGTTAAAGCAATAATGATAACACCCCCATTCCTCCTGTATACACCTATGAGTAGGGCTGGTTTTAGACTAGTGTGGGTTCAGGGTGGAGGTGATTACAATGCCCTTGTCAAAATCCACTTATACAGTGTTGTTGTGTGGGGACCATTAGCCCCAGAAGTTCTTGTCTGGGTATTCTATGATGCATTCATCTCTCAAAAAATAAGAGATGACTGTTACACTGAGCAAGTGACAACAGAATCAGTAATTTTCATCAAGACAACCTCCACCAAGCAATTACAGCCACTTCTATGTACAGCACAAAGATCTGATTGTGATAAGAGGATGACCATGTAATGCATTTCACATTTGTTAGAACAGTTGCCTACGTTAAAATATTGCATGTTGCTGCACATAATCACATTAGTCCTGCAAAGCTAAAATAATAAGCAAACAGCAGCAGGCAGATAGTAATGTTCCTCCACAGAAGACAACCATAACAACTCTGCCTACTATATTTGAGCATGTCAGTTGTCCAGTTATGCAGTTCATCTTTCTTCTCACAAGTGCATACCAGGGGCAGCTGGCACTATAGGACATCTGTGCAGTGATAACTGCATAGAATGGAAGAACTCCGGACTGCATTGTCTGCAGGCTGGAGCCAACTCTCATGGGGAGAGGGACACCAGCCGTTAGCTTGCATGGGATGGGACTGAAACACTGAAACAGACTGAGAACAGCTTGCACAGGATGGGAACACTGAATGGAACTGAGAACATGTTAGTTTTGAATGGGACAGAGAAGAGGGTGTGAACACACTGAATTCAGGTACTGTGTGTAGCTGTTAGCTTTGAATGGGACTGAGAAGTGTATGTGTGAAATGCCTCAGTTGCTATATACTGGTAGCTAGAGATAACACATGGTGGTGGGTAGAGAATACCTCAGGGTTGAACCCTGCACCTTGGGTGCATGTGGCAAGGGGCATGAATTCTCTACCCACCACCATTTGTAAAATATTTGCAGATTTTTGCCTCATATTTTTTTCTTTTTCTGGTCCTCATAAAATCTGTGGTTTCTGTATTTTTGTTACCTTACTCAGTTAGTAGTGCAGTGGTGCAGTGGTAGCATTGTTGTTTGACAGGTACAGGTTCTCTGGTTCAATTCTTGGCTGGGGTGCCTTCTGTGTGGAGTCTGCATGTCCTCCCATCTTACAAAGGCATGTGTCTGCAGTGTTTCTCCCCGGGCCTCTGCTGAAAATTGGCTTTTGTTCCAAGTCAGACTTTCCTGGTTAACAAATGTAAAACTGGCTTTTGTTCCAAGTCAGACTTTCCTGGTTAACAAATGTTAAATAAATAAAAATAACAGGCATTTGAATTTCAGACTTTATATTCTTCAGAAAGTACATGGTAACACAAAACCTTTTATTCTAGCAATTTTCTAAGTTTATAAGATGGATATTTGAAATTTGTCCCTATGTTTGGGACTGTATTCCTCCATTATTGGCTTTGTCCAGGTTTTTTGTGCTAAGGTTGAGAGCTATGGTGAGAACCGAATTCACTGAATATGTTTGGGGGCTGTATTGCTCCATTATTGGCTTTGTTCGGGTGTTTTTTCACTAAGAGGTTGACAGCTATGGTGAGAACTGAATTCACTAAATAGTAGCCATTTAAGTTCCAGTCTTCCTCTCTTTTATAAAACAGCTGATTTGGCATAGTGCTATGTTGCTCTGACTATTTGGCACAGGGTCCTGGGTTCAAGACTTGGCAGTGAAATGTATGGTGGTAATACAGCATTGTATTCTAGCAACTTTCCAACATTATACAAGTAATGTTTAAAATGTGTCCCTGGTTTTTCGGTTTTTATCCCCCACCCCCGAATATATTTTGGATTTTTCCAGATTTCTTGTGCTGCAAAGTTCAGAGCTACAGATGCGTGTTCAGTAGATTTTACAAGGAGCTGAGGGCTGCAGGGGAACAAAATTTATAGGTTCATAGGTTCATAGGTAGGTACTAGGCTATCTGCCTGAGGGCATTTATAAGCCTAGCCAGAGTGTGTCAGCTTTCGCCGCCCCATTGATTAATTAACTGAGCATCTGTCAAAAAGAGCCAATGAAGTGATCCCAGGGGTGTATTTTCTGTTACCCATCCACTCATCAAGGTTTCTCTTGAAGAGTGTTAGTAAGGGGCTCTGCCTAATGTAGTTAGGAATTTTGTTCCAAAGCATGGGGAGTCTCTGTGACATGAATCTAGCCCTCCAACATGTTCTATTTATTGTGGTGAGGTTTAGCTCACTAGAGCAAGTGGCTCGCAGTGACTTGGATTTCTTTAGGTGTAGCATGCCCATCAATTCTGAATTGGACATGGCTTTGTAAGTTAGGCAGAGATCACCTCTGAGTAAGCGATATGCCACTGAGTGCAACCAGAGTTTTTCCAGTCGGGCTGCATAAGACATATGTTTGAGGCCAGTAATCCTCTTGGTGAGGTACTTTTGTGGTCTTTCCAGCTGTTGGAAGTGCTGCTTATGGTAAGTCTGTTTGCATTGTTAATAGCACAACAGGTGGTTTACTTGCTTTTGATGCAGAAGGCAGTGGGTTCTATTCTCACAGTAGGTAGATGCATTGCTGATACTGTACTGTGTTGTAAAGGGGGCGGGTGGAGGCTGCAGTCCCTTTTGGCAAAGAGACCTAGTAACTCTGAACCTGTTATCAGTTTGCCATCCATTCCTAATTGCAATATTACTAGCTTATTATTTTTAATGCAACATAGGCAATTTATTTCTTAAGGGCAACAGGCACTTTATTTGTAGATGAAACTATGAAATATAGTTATTTGCTAGCAGCAACCTCTTCATTAGTTACAGATTTCTTTAATGTAGAATTATTTAGATGACTTTTACTTCTTCAGAGATTGTGCATATTTACTGATACTGGTGGACTGTAGAAGTTTCAGTAGACTTTTATGATGGAAATGTTCTGAATTGGACAGTTTTGTCACTATTGGTGCATGCATTTTGTTTCATTGTTTACTGGAAAAATGTTCAAAACAATAAATTTAAAATGCCCTCTAACAACTGTACTGTATTGTAGAAGGAATATAATTTAATACAATCAGGAAGGTGTATCAAAAAGCATGTGTATGTTTTGTGTGCAAGGGGCATATGATTTGAAATCAGCCCACAGTTAATCTTTTATCTGCCACTGGCAAAATGTATTTTCTTTGAATGTGGGCTTCAATGTTGTTTCAATGAATGTGAGTTTCAAGGGCAGAGAAGTTTTAACACCAAGTCTATTTTCATTGTGAGACTGCATTGCTTTGCTTAGCAGATATCTATTAGTGTTTGTGCTTTAAAATGCAAGATAAAACTTTCAAATGAAATCCAAATCATCTCAGAAGTAAAACAGTATGCACATTACAGTGTTTATGGTAAATGTGGCAAAATAACCAAGGAATGGGACATTGGAATGGCTGCAGGGATAGGCTCCATTCAACCATGATTTTGTGAGGGGGGGGCAGCAAACTCAAAGACAGCCCCGGATGAACTGTATCTCTCAATTGTCCAGAATTTTGCAGAATGAATAGATTTTTGCTTCTTATTTTTGGTTTGGTCCTCATAAAATTTGTGGTTTTCTGGCAAATCATTTAGGAAGGAAGTCACTAAATAATGACAGACATTGAGTTTCAGATGTCATAACCTTCAGAAAAATGCATGCTAAAGCAAGACCTGTTATTCTATCAACAGCCTTAAGTTTATACAAGAGTAATTTTTAGTACTGTTTGTATGTTCCCCCAATGTATTTGGCCTTGTCCAGATTTTCTGCATTAAGAGGTTGAGAGGTGCATGCAAATAAATTGCTTTATAGAATTAGGAATATCCAAACCTCTCAACTGTCCCCATTTTTGGTTCAAAATGTTGCTCTCCCCCTAATAATCCCTCTGCAAAATGGCAATTATAGAATAAAATGTGGAGGGTTTACAATTATAAATAACTGTAATGATCAGAGTTATAGATTACTTTTATTTCAGAAATGCATGTAAATTCTTTTATTTTGTCAGCTGCTTAAGTTAACAGTACTAATATTAAAAAGGCGTCCCTTCTTTGACAGGTTACCAGCTGTATTGTCTGGCAATTTTATATATTTGCATTACATTTTTGGTCCATTTTTCATAAAATTGTGGTTTTCTGGCAAATTAGTGTCAAATCATTAAAGACTGAAGTTAGAAAATAATGGCAGACATTTGAGTTTCAGATTTCATACCCTTCAGAAAATTCATACTAATGCAAGAACTACTACTATTCTGTTATCTTTCTAAGTTTATAAGAACAATATTTAAAAATTGTCCTTATATTTAGGCCTGTGTCCCACTTCTATGTATCGCTTTGTCCAGATTAATTGCTCTGAGGTTGAGAGGTATGAGTGTCAGAGACATCACCGTCAGCCAGAGACATTTCAAATTGTGACATACTTGTTGCACCCCACTCCCCTATGTAGTGACTCTGGATGTGTTCAAGCAAGGCAAGAAGCAGTTATGCAGTGTAAGTGTGCAGAGTATTCCCCCATCCAAGGTAGACACAAGTACGACAGTGGCTTTTCATCTGTCATTGATTTTGCAAAATGTTCTGGTTTTCTGTCATATTTTTATACTGTTCATTTATGCTTCTTATTATTCAGAAAATCCATGCTGTCGCAGTGCCCTGTTGCTCTGTTTTTAAGTAGCAATGCTTGAATGACCATCAGGTAAGCTTGTCTGAGATTGTAAGATGCAAATAAGCTTAAGAATTACCAACATTGAAAGCCTTTTTGTTGTTGCCATGCAGATAATATTTACATAACGAGATAACATATACGCCTTAGGCATTGAAATGCATATGACAGTATTTGTAATAAAGGACAGGATTACAGTATTTTCAGAAACTCATTACATTCGTTGGAGACTTGCAGTCCTCTTTGCAGGCTTTACCTGTAAACTAAACAGAATGCCAATCTATCATGTGTGGTCCATAACTTTTACAGTAATCGCAATTTATCTAGAGCTTGTTTCTTGTTTGCTGTTCATTTTTTACTTTGATCATGTCTTCCCCATGAAACAAGTACATAGTTGTTGTCAGGCAGCAGGTCTTTTTTGGATAAGAAACATTTTTACAAGTGGGGGTATCACAGAGATTGCTACTTTCAGCATGTTACTTGGTAATTTTATAAAACTGAATATAAATTATAATTAGAACTGCAGTGCAAGGAGAAGTGGTTTGAGTTGAGTGCTGCTTGTTTTTTTATACTTTATACTTTATTTTGACTGGCATTCCAGTAATGTATTTAAAAAGTAATTTATTTTTTCATGCCTCACAATCTTTGTGTTTCCATCTAGTTATTAAGTAAGCTGTCATGTAGTCAATGCATTGAAATATTTTTTCTTCTACACTTCATTTTGTCTAGACTGGACTCTCATAATGACCGTTTGACACCCAGGGCAGTGTATTTAATTAAAGTTCCAGTCGTTGTGGTTTTGAGCATAGCCCCACCCCTTTCGATTTGGCCACACCCCTTCACATTGGCCCCACACATTCATCTGTCTCTTGCAGCCCCCCTTTAATTTGAAGTCACCAGCTGCCACTGGTGCATACTAATACTGCACAACAAGATAGTGGCAGTTCATAGGATTATAAGATCATAGGAAGTTACTAGGCTAATTGCCTTAGGGCCCTTACAAGACAAGACAAGTTCTACCCCTATTTCCACCATCAGCTCCTATTGCCCCCTGTCCAAGAGGGACACAGGTGGAACCCCTGGGTGAATTTATGGTTACCCATCCAATTGTCCAGATTGCATTTGAAGAAGGCCAATGAGGTGCTCTGTTTGACATGAAGTGGGAGTCTGCGCCAAAGATGTGGTAACCTCTGGGAGACAAATCTGTCCCTCCAGCAGTTCTATTAATGTCACATACCAGGTTAAGGTCTTAAGAGTTAGTAACCCATGTACCACTTGACTTATGGATATGCAGCATTTCCAATAAAACAGGGTCAGAGATTGCCTGGTATGCAAGGCAGATATCACCTCTGAGTAGCCTGTATGAAACAGAATAAAGTGGCAGTGATTTCAGATGATCCACATAGGGCAGATGCTAAAGACCTTGAATTTTCCTTGTGAGGAACCTTTGTGGTCTCTCCAGTTGCTGCAAATGCTTGAAAAGGTACGTGCCAAAAGGGATGTTGTACTCAATTATTGGCCTGATGAGGGAAGAGTACAGGGAGATTATGACTTCTTTCTTTCTGGAGGCATTGCCCTTATGTATGAGATGAGCAATACAGGATGCTCTTCTTACCACTGTGGAAACATGGTGGTCAAAGGCAAGGTTGCTGTCAACCTATGTGCCCAGATCTCTCATCACTGAGTGCGTACTTAAGGTGTTGCTATTGATGTGGTAGTTAGCAGGAACATTGCTCTTACCAAAAGGAATAATAATACATTTTTGCATTGAGTTTAAGCCCATGACTTTGGCACCAATTATTTGTTTGTGTAAGACCCTCTTGTAGGATGTTGACATCATTTGGAGATTCTATGACCATTCCCAGTTTGCAGTCATCAGCAAACTTCATCAGCCACAGACCTTTAGTTTTCACTTGTACTTTAGAGAAATAGATTCCAAACAGTAGAGTTCCAAGAACTGATCCTTGTGGAACACCACTGGTTACAAGTCTGCTGTTGGAGGTGGATTCCCCTATTTTGACTATATGGGTTCTATCAGTGAGCCAGTTAGCAACTTATCTAACTATATAAGGGGTGATAGCTAGCTGGGTGAGTTTATCAATAATGCCTGAGTGTGAGATAGTGTCAAATGCCTTGGCTAAGTCTAGGTAGGCTGTATGCACAGATTTTCCTCATCCAGGGCTTTGGTGACTGTCTCAAAGAAGTCCACCAGGTTTCACAGGCATGATCGCCCTTTGATAAATCCAAACTGAATAGAGTCAAGTGTTTGGAGATTACCTATATCTTTGTTGATAAGGTCCATGACAGTTCAAACTGTACAAATAATAAGAGGGTCACATAATTTCATCCAGACAATCCCAGCCCACACCCAGCAGTTATAGCACAACATCTGATGGATGTGTGATATGCTTTCATCTCCACAGTCCACACAAACAGATTGCTACACATTATTCCAATTTAAGTTAAACTACACAAATAACAAAGCCAGAGAAATATTGCCAAATATCTGGTTGATCGCTGTGAACATAGTTGAGTTGTAAAAGTAATAGTAACAGCAGATTGTGTAGTTATTTTCTGTCTTACCTCTTGTCCTTTTAAGGACAACAGGGCAACAGTTGTTTGTTTTATTTTGTTTTACTTTTAATTTCCTGGAGGGTTGTAGATGTTATTGGGGCTGTGGATGTTTCCATCCAATTAGACAGGGGCTTGTACTGCTTAAAGTCTCTCAACCAGTAAGCGGACATGAGCAGAGTGGACAACGTATGATTAAGTGATTGAATGAGGAGTGAGGAAGGGGGTTGCATAAGTCTTAAGCTTTAAATTTGTTACATTAATTTTACAAGGAATTTAGGTACATACTGCATTTGTTAAACATTCAGCAAAATATGGACTCACTAAATTTGTTATGGTTTGGAAGACCTTATAAAATCAAATTATATCAAAGAATGTGTGCATTGTAGAGTGTATTATAAGCAAGGTCAAGCTAATACTTGTTTAAATTGCATTAAACTACTGAACCTTTTGAAGGGCATTGATAGTAAGTCCTTAAGACTCTTGTATGTGTCATTTTAGAAGAGCATTTACTATGATTTCTGAATACCTAATTGCTTGTAAATTGACTTGTGAGTGTTTGGGCTGACATAAACAGAATGTTGATCAGAAATTCCTTCTGAATGACAGTGTGAGTGGGAGTTTAGGTAAGTCAGATTCTCCAACAAAGGAAGAAACTAATGGTAAGAAAAGCAAGAATGGGACAAGACACTGTATTACAAAAAAAGAGTAAATATATTGGATGTCATGAGGCAGAAAAGCAGGCTGGAGATGTTACTTCTGAGCTCGAATCGGATTTAAGTACTATCAATGGGGTAACTGATAGCTGATACAGAAAACGGAGAAAATAATTCCATAGATAACCTCGGTTCAGATGAATTACATGTTTTCCTAATAGCATTGATTCAAGTTCACTTGCACAAGAACATAGGCTTATGCGTCTATACCTGGAAGTCATTGTATCTAAGAACGGAAGAGACGTTAATGATACAAAGGCTTTAAGTGAGGTTAGGAATAGCTGCATTATAAATTTCAATTGTGTAACTATAAAAAATTCTCCTTCTGTTTTATTGAAATCTGAATCAGATGCTTGTAATAAGAATACTACTATCAGGAGACATATTAAAAGGATAAGTCGGACAGAACTTTATGATACATTAAATTATGTTGATGTTAAAGAAAGAGAAAAGATAACACTTCAAGGGGTAATAGAACCACATAATGTGTTAATTTTGAGGTACTCAGTTCTGAAATCTGTTATTAAAGAACTATCAGAAATGGATAAATCTGTCTTACTGTATCTGCTCTATCAGGGTTGTGATTAATGGGCACTCTTAAGCTCTTGCAAATACTTAGACTAGTGAAATCAGCAATATAGTCTATATGTAATACATGTGGGGATTAATAATTTAAAAACACAGACCCCTGAAGCATACGATGAACGCAATGTTCGGTGAAGTAGATTGTTTAGAAAGGGTTAATGTCCATTTTATCCTTGTGAGATTTTTCCATCCTTTTCTTGGACAGATTACTTTTGCACTAAGGCTCATGCATTTAATAATTGGTTAAGATAAACTTCGCTGACATTTAATGTACGATAATACTGGGTAGAGAGTTTTCATAATTATCAGCCATTTGCTCAAGACAATTTTCACCTAAGTGCCTATGGGACAAGCTTCATGGCTAGCAAAATTATTCATCAGTTGTGTCCTTTTTTAGTATTAGAACAAAAAGGGAATGTTAAGTTATACAGGAACCAGTAAAATATCTTTTAAGTAATGCTAGAAGCTTAGGGAATAAGTTCACTGAATTAAGCTGTTTAATAGCTGCAGAACAATATAAAGTCATAGCGATAGCAGACGCTTGGGATTCTTCTCTTTTTCACTTAAATGATTTTGTTAAATATGAATGCTTAAGGCAAGTTTTAAGAGGTGGTGGGTGTAGTTTTATGAATGCATAGCTTTATCAGATTATCCCTATTTAAAAAATATGTCTATGTATGAGACAATGATTGTCTGGATCCGTACAGGTACAACAAGATAGCTATATACAGTACTGTCATAACATACACCAGATATGGGCATTACTTTGCATAGGGAGTACTTACATAATTTAAATGACTACCTGAATTGTAAAGATAAAATCTTATTATTGGGTGATTTAAATTACCTTGGAATATGTTAGGAGTCAGTCACTATGCACTAGTTCTTTTGCTAAACAATTTGTTGATCTTGTCTCTTAGTATGAAATGACTCAGTTGGTAAAATTCAATACCAGGGAAAGAGGGAAGAATATTTTGGACCATATATTGACTAATGCACTGACTAAAATTCACTCCCTAAAGATACTCCCACCATTAGTTCAACAGATCATAACTCTTACGTTTATTAGTAAGTCATAAATTAAGTACACACTTCAAAATATATGAATATGGAAAGAGATTCAAAAAGTTTTGCTGAGCATTATGTAAGATGTGATTGGATGACTAGGGTTGGTAGATCAGATAGTTGCTATGGAAATAGTGTTTTGCATAAGCTACTTCAGGTGGGAGTTAATACTATAGTAAAGCAAAAAAGAAACAATTCCACTTTCCCAATTTAGAGAAATAAAGAAATTTTGAAATTGTACAGCAGGAAAAAGTGGAGTTTAAAATATTTAGTAAAGCTCCCTTCAAATATGAATAGGAAGAAATTAACTGCATCATTTTAGAGGTTCTCCTGTTCGATTCTCAGCTGGAGTGTCTTCTGTGTGAAGTCTGCATGTCCTCTCCGCGGTCGAGTGGCCTTCGAAAGACATGTGTGAATGGGCGTGCCTTCGCTGAAAGTTGGGCGTCGGGCTGGCAACTCGGCACCATAAAAAAAAACATCTACTGCCAATCATTAGCGGACCAGAGTTCCACTGTGGCAACCCCTAACCGGGAAAAGCCAAAATGACAAACGCAAGAAATTGAAAAAGGAAATTACTAACTGCAAAATACATTTTGAGAATGAAACAATTATTAACACCTCAAATAAAAAGGCTTTTTATAGATATATAAATGAAATTAATAGCAATACGTTCTCATTACCAATGTTGTTAACTAATGGAGAGACAATTATTGACAATTATTGAACCTAGTAAAATTGCCAATGAATTTAAGTTCTTCTCAAGCATTTGACAAGATAATACAGATAAATATGTGTTTTTAAATTATTAATCCCCACATGTATTACATATAGACCATGTTGACAGCTATTCTGTAATAGGGTCATGTGCAATGATAACAGGAATGAATATTACCAGAGCACTTGGCAAGTTAGAAGATATTACCTAAGCTATTCCCTTGGTTTAATCCATGCCTTGTTTTAATTCTGAGAACCTGCTGGCACTTCTCTTGCAGTATAAATCATTGAGAGAATATCATGATTTACTTGCGTATAATACACTTCTGGCAAAATTCCTAAGTATGAAAAGGAATCAACAGTCACAAGGGATACCATTGTTATGTCTCTGCTTAGTATCAGAGATGCCTCCCTGACTGGATGACCAATTTGGATTGTGTATTGGAGCACATGAAATCTTTGCTTTTACATTGTGGATTTGTTTTTCCATTCCTAACTTTTCAAAGGTCAATCAAATCAAATATTAGGGCAATTTATTTTTTATGTGCTATTATTGGGAAAAAAAAGTCTTGTGCAGCTTATTTTTCCATTCACATGCCAGAAGTTTTTGGCCTAATGGCAATGTTCAATAACAGGGATATATTGACATGTTGCACGCAGCTCTCTGTTCAGCACCAAACAGACCAAATGCTTTAAGTGTATTTTCAGACAAAATATTACATGTTGTACATGTTTCTATGTTAAATTCAACACTTTGCCTCTTACTTCTCAGCAGGTATGGAGGAGGTTTTGATTTTCAGTTTTCTCAGTATCTCAGATGCCTCATAAGCATTTTTGAAGTTCACCATATTAAATCTTTTCATTGTCACAGTACCCACAATGGCATTATTTTCATGTATGTGTGCAGCAGCATGCAAATTATTTTGAACATGCTTGTTTTTCCATTTCCATGCCTTTAAGACAAAAATGCTGTGCCTGTAGTTGAACAGCTGGAAACTTGTAAAGTAAAACAAAAAATGCTCTCTCAGAGTATTAGCTTTACTTCTTTACATCAGGAGGAATTTTATGATTTCATCTCTTATACAATGGATATAAGCCTTCATCAGAAAAAAAACTGGGTCTGATTCTTGACATTTTCTTGAATTATCTACATAAAAAAAGTTGTATATATAATACACTGAATCAGATTTCACACCCTGCCAAAAGCTCATTTATAAAATATAATAATAAAGGCAAGTTACAAATGTCACATATTCCAACCTGATGAAAAGGATGTAAACTGGCTTCCAATGCTAAAAATTGTAAGCTTGGGAACATAAATACTAATGTAATAACTTCTGAAATATATTAATGTACCAAACCCAAATGATAAAAAAATTCCACATAACATTATAAAAGACTATTATATATGACAAGCCGAAAATGCAAAATGTGGTGTGTGTTTAAAATCACTGATTAAAATGGAACAAAGCAAAACAATTAATAAAGCTGAATACATACATCTAATGGCAAATATATGAATAAACAAATCAATGGACTTTCCCCTGGATTCAGCAAGCCCTGCATGGTGTGCAGGAATAGTGCAGGAGCTCCTAGAGGCAATATGGCCGCTGTGCAACCCAGGAATAAGCTGCAGGGGCATGCATGAGCTCTCCTGCACTATTTCTGCACGGACACAGCTCCTGTATGCAAATTACCCCATTTGCAGGTGAAAAACATGCAAATGAGATGGATTTGCAATCCAGGGAGCTGTTAGCCAGCTGTGCAGCACTAGTGTAGTGTGCAGAAATGTACTTGGTTAATAACTGAGTACATTTCTGCAAACTACAAAACGGAGACATGACAGCTCCAAATAAAGGGTATATATTATGTGGAAACCATGCCAATAGCCAAATATATGGCCATTGGCATGGAAAACAGTTGCAAAAAAAAAAAAACTTTTATATTTTTTAGCCAATTTTGACTTTTTAAGTGTAGGGCACCGGCGCACAAATGGGATTGGGCTGAAAATATAAAAAATAAAGTGAAATAAGCATTTTAACCAAAATCACTATTTTGCCATTATACTCAATGGCAGGCAGAAGACAACATGGCCAGTGAATAGTGGTTGCTAAGGTGGAAGGATCAGTGTGGGACCTGTAACTATACATTAGCAGGCAATCCTATGCAAATGAGGGGAATGATACTGAATCCCAGATTTCCCCTCAATGCTAGCCAGCACCCAACAGTGTAAGTGCAAGAATAGCATGGTTCAAGCCTAAGAGTGAGCTGACATCATAGGGGTGTGTGTCAGGCATAGTGTAAGCTTATTGGAGCCCTGTGGCTTGAGTTTGCCCTTAGCTTAGCACAGCTATGCAACGGGGTGTGTCTGAGGCAGCCTAGCACTCTTTATATTGCCTAAGCGGGTGTGCACGCCACGCACCGTGTTTTAAAGGGAAAAAAAAGTAAACTAGGAAATAGCAGCTCTGTGCACATTTGAGCACTGTGTTTGCATGGCGCGCACATGGGCTTAAATAGGAAGGCAATGGGAAGGGAAAACAGCAGAAGGAAGGTAATCAGCTAGAACTATCATAGCTGGCAGGTGAAATGTATCAGAATCAGCCACTTACACAGGCAGCAGCCCAGCCCATAACTATACTATAAACTATGCAAATACCTTTCCCTCTGTTTGTTCCACATACTCTACACCACCTGTGTATACAAGCAGGGAAATTTTAACAAACAAAAGCAACAAAATGATAGGGGCTGCAGCAGCTATCATACATCAACATGTGGAAGAGGCTGAGGGTGGTGAGGATGAGAATGCTGTCGACCAACCCACAGTGAAGAGACGGAGAAGAGTGTACAGACCCAGGGTAACCTACCAGGGGCTGCATGATCTGGAGATAGTGGAGTGCTATAAGGTGGACAGGGACTTCCTACAGCAAATTGCTGAGGCCAAGTCTGACACCCAGAACTAACAGAGGGGAACCCATCCCAGTGGATACCAAGGTATGTGCAAGCCTAAGAATACTAGTCACAGGTACCTTCCAAAGGCCAACTGGGGATATCATGGGGATCTCACAGGCATCAGCATTCAGGGTACTCCACCAGTTCCTGGGTGCCATGTCAGTACATGCCAGTGAGCACATATATTTTCCCAACACCCGTTAGGCATTGGCCAGCAATATGTGTCTCTTCCACCAACTAGCAGAATACCCTGAGGTAGTGGGTGCTATAGACTGCACGCACATATGCATCAAAGCACCACTTGGTGAGTAGGGTAGGGTCTACATCAATCGCAAGAGCTTCTCCTCCATCAACTGCCAGGTCGTGTGTGATGCCCAAAACATTATAATGAATGTGTGTGCTGGCTGCCCTGGAAGCTATCACGACTCCCACATCTGGCATCTGACACAGCTGTGCCAGAGATTTGCCAGTGGGGACATCCCTTATGGTCACCTAGTGGGGGATGCTGGTTATGCATGGAGCCGTGGCTGATGAATCCCATCAGAAATGCACACACACCCAATTAAGAATTCCATAATGAGGCACACACACAGACCAGAATCATAATAGAACATGTGTGTTGGGATGCTCAAGTCATGGCTCCAGTGCCTGGGCACATCCAGTGGAGTCTTGCAGTACTCACCAGCTACATGCACCCAAATTGTCATCGTATGTGCCATGGACAATATGATCCTGTGGAAACAGCTGCAGCAGGAACAGCATGGGGCAGGGCCACACAGCCCCCCACCATTGCCAAGGCCAGCACAGCCACAGAGTAACTCGGAGGAGGAAAAACCTGAGCCTGCCCCAGTAGGCAGAAGGAGGCATGCCCAGTATGTCCTGGCCTTGGCAAAGAGGCAATGCATAGCACATACACTGACACAATAGTGACCCAGGGAATGACACCTCTCCCTGACTCGCACATACAGTAAAAGGGATGCCAAACATGACACTACCTGTGATTAACCATATATACGGAGTGTACTATGTGCATCCGACATAGGCAGCCCTCCAGCACCATCCTCAATACTGGCACAGCCACAAGGTAAGTCACTCTTCCTACCAATTGCTGAATGGAGTAGTATGTGGTGTTACTTGTATCTACGGTATGGATGTGAGCATGCAAGGGAATTGGGTGGCTGAATGGGATGCAAGCAGATAGTAGACACCTATAGTGGCAGCATGAGGTCTGTAACAAATGTCACCACAGTAGCCAGTACTGGACAAGGTGACAAAATCCACTGCAGGAAATGTGCTGTGCCACGTGTGTCCATATGGCACACACATGCTAGTCAAGGAGGCTCACATACCCAACAACACTCTCAGCCAGCAGGACAGGTGTAGACAAACACAAACAAAGACTGTGCTAAGTCCTCTGATTGATGGCTATAGGTAACCTCCTCCCCAGGCCTACACAGACAGACTACAACAGGTCAGGCAGTGGGATGTTAGTTCTGAAGGGTAAGAAGTCAGAAACTGAAATGTAGGTCAATCAAACCTAAGACCTGTAGTACACTGATATGCCTCTAGTCAGCATGATATGTTAGAATACAGAATGAAATGGGGTACCTGACATACCAGTACAAACACAGAATATGTGTACAAGTGTCAGGTGTGCTCCCCCATCCTATGTAGAAATGCAGTAACAGTCTGGTGTGCCCCCCCAATTTGATGTAGACATGTAGTAACAGTCAGGTGTGACCCCCCAATCCTATGTAGAAATGCAGTAACAGTCAGGTGTGCCCCCCCATTCCAGTGTAGACATGTAGTAACACACAGGTGTGCCCCCCCAATCCTATGTAGAAATATAGTAACATATGGGTAGGTATAATAACAGTGGAGCACAGATTACCTGAGCTGGTCAAGGTAGCAAGTTGTAGCATGTGTACAATATGCAGGTCTGCGTGTGTTAGGTTGGTGTGTGTTGTATATTGTGTGAGAGTGTTCAGTATGTATGCATGGCAAGGTTTGTCCTGGTGGCCATTGCCCAGTATTGCTGATGACAGGGTCAAGTCCTCGCAACTGCAGCGCCAAATACAATGCTTCCCAGTATAACACATTCTAGCAGTAAGCCATTGTAAATGTAATATGTGTCACCATCTGAAAGATGGACATGTCATGACTGTCGACCCAGATATACAAGCAGTACACAGGGGGAAGTACCCCAGACAGACAGTGTATAATATGTAACTGTCAAATGGACACACCCCTGGAATTGTACATACAGGTTTGCAGCACATTATCTGGGCTTGTAGTAGGGAATACCAATGTCATCTGGCCAAACACTGGCAGACCACAAAGGTCATAGGAATGATGTATTGAGAAACAGCTGATGCCCCTGCATACGCCAGCATAAGTGGAATGCCCCATGCATATCTGTGAGTCAGATGCAAGTAGTGTCCATAGCACACCCAGCTCACCCAACCACCACCCACAGGTACCTCTCCGATCTTATCCCTGCTGTTGGGAATGAGTGCAATATGACCCCCACCTGTGTATGGCAATAACAAAAGAATGCAGCATGCAGAGCAGGTGTCCCATGAGGTGTGTCCCTAGCTGCAAGCAGCACCCTGCCAGCATCCACACCACTGGATTAATACTGACAGAAAGTATTGGCATGAACACCTTGTTCACCTACCCTGTCACCCCAGGGGAATATACTGTATTGCAGTCTGGGACTGTAGGACTGATAGAATACAACGGCCTGCTACAGCTAGCCTGCATCACTACCAAATGGCTTACAGTCCTCTGCCAAAGGCATGTGTCTCACCCGTACTGCCAATGTATGTTATGTCATGGACTTCCAAATAACAACATAACACAGTTCACAGAACCCATATGCAAGGCCATGTGGACAAATCACAGTAACATGTCCACCATGTCCTACTACATGAACTGTGGACCAACACCAAATTACTGCTGGGATGAGGTGATAACTATAGGGAAAATATCAGAGAATGTTTGCATAATGTATGGAAGAGGATAGAATAATAGAGGGGGGGTGGGAGCATGGGCAGCATGGAGTGTGTGAAGTCCGAAACTCAGACGTGTGCACATACTATCCCTGGCTGCAAACACAAGAATGGGTGGCTACAAACCTGCTCGTAAACAACTATGTGTAGGGGTTATGTCCAGAATTATGATCCCTGCCTCTGGGTAACCTGTGTGAATCTGTACAGCTTTGAGGTACGCCACAGCAAGATATGGCCATACTGTCACGTGGATGGATTTACAAATATGGGATCCTCTGCCACTACAGTACTAAGGTGCTGAACCAGTTCCACAGACCCAGCAGCAAGTGTCTGGAGATCCTCCTCCAGAATGGCATGAGTGTGCAAGAATATGTAGGCATTTGACCACAATACTGGACGCAGCTGCATTCACCCTGTGTTCCCCAGGACATCACTGCAAGCAAATATGTCTACCTGACAGTACTTCATGACATAAAACATCACAGTGTATAACAGTACACATGTGTGAATAACTCTGCTAAAACCAGGACCATGTAGCAGAATCAGCACAGACACAATTACCTACAGTAACCCACTATCCTTTGCCCATTTTGACCCCATATTGTCAACTGATCTACAGCTATCCTGCAGAAACAGTTTGCTTGCTGTAGGTGTAGAACACAAATGTCTGCACTAGAGTATAATCTACCTGGAATGGATTCACACATTCAATACAGACAGTCATACTAGGCATGCTCCCACACTTAACGAAATGAAGCCCATGTCTGGTAACAGCAGTGGACCACACATATCTGACAGTCGCAGATGTTAGTGCAGACACTCCTCAGTATTCACCAATCATGCTTTGCGCACACATTGGATAG
This sequence comes from Protopterus annectens, assembly GCF_019279795.1. Lineage (NCBI taxonomy): Eukaryota > Metazoa > Chordata > Ceratodontiformes > Protopteridae > Protopterus > Protopterus annectens. The sequence goes on from NC_056725.1 coordinate 1,745,746,053, forward strand.
GAATACACGCATATATCCAAGGACAACACACTATAATATGTCAAAAAGACACATACATAGATGTGTGGAAGTGAGTGTCATTGATAAAGAGCAGCCTTCCATCATGAGGCCTTTCCCACTCAACACACAGCCAAATGGCTACAACCACGTGATGTGTAAATTTCACTCACCATAGACATTTGCCTCTGGAATCCCTCAGCATTATAGACTCTGTGGTGCTAGCGCTAACTGTGCAACATGACTGTACAAGGCAGTAGTCATCTAGCAGTTGTATACATGTACCCATGGAATACAAACCTGGGCATGCCTGAGTGTGGTATGTCTGCCTCTAGATGAATGGGTTATGGCCCATGCACACACACTGCCCTCCCCTTTGCCCTAGTATGGCAATCCTGCTGATGTCTTCACCTTGAAATACACATTTGGGGAAATAGTAGCCCATTGATCTCTGTGGCACGTCCTATAACTGCATAATGATGTAGTGTGATGTACTAGTTAGGTAGGAATTCTAATCCCATACATGGCAACTGTGTGTTTGTCTATGTAGGGATCAATGCTTTTTAGGCCAGTCACACTCACTACAATTTCAAATGCCCTACTTTGACATGCCTGCTGATGTCATTCACTTTGAAATACACCTTTGGAGAAAGAGATGCCGAGTAATCTGTGTGGTGCATCCTATAACTGAGTAATGCTGTAGTGTGATAAACTAGCTAGGTAGGAGTTCTATTCCCAGACATGGCAAGTGTGGGTATTTGTTTGTCTGTGTAGGGAGCAATGCTTTTGAGGCCATGCATAGTCACTACAACCTCCATTGCCCTTTTTTGGCATGCCTGGTGATGTCATTCACTTTGAAATACACTTTTGGGGAAGGAGTAACCCAGTAATCTCCTTGACGTGTCCTATAACAGAGTAATGCTGTAGTATGATAAACTAATTAGGTAAGAGTTCTACTCCCAGAAATGACAAGTGTGTGTTTGTCTGTGTAGGGATCAATGCTTTTTAGGCCAGTCACACTCACTACAATTTCAAATGCCCTACTTTGGCATGCCTGATGATGTCATTCACTTTGAAATATACCTTTGGGGAAGGAGTAGCCCACTAATCTCTGTGGTGCTTCCTATAACAGCGTAATGCTGTAGTGTGATATACTAGTTGGGTAGGGGTTCTATTTCCAGACATGGCAAGTGTGGATGTTTGTTTGTCTGTGTAGGGAGCAATGCTTTTGAGGCCATTCACAGTCAATACAACCTCCATTGTATACTAGTTCAGAAGGAGTTGTATTCCCAGACATAGCAAGTGTGTCTGTGTAGGGAGCAATGCTACTGAGGCCATGCACATTTACTACAACCTCCATTGCCCTTCTTTGGCAAGCCTGCTGATGTCATTCACTTTGAAATACACATTTGGGGAAGGAGTATCCCAGTAATCTCTGTTTTGTGTCACATAACAGTGTAATGCTGTAGTGTGATACACTAGTTGGGTAGGGGTTCTATTTCCAGACATGGCAAGTGTGGATGTTTGTTTGTCTGTATAGGGAGCAATGCTTTTGAGGCCATTCACAGTCAATACAACCTCCATTGCCCTTCTTTGGTAAGCCTGCATTATGTCATTCACTTTGAAATACACCTTTAGGGAAGGAGTAGCCCAGTAATCTCCATGGTGCATACTATACCTGTGTAATGCTGTAGTGTGATTTACTAGTTAGGTAGGCGTTCCAATCCCAGACATGGCAACTGTGAGACTCAGTGTGTGTGTGTCTGTGTTCATCATTCTTATCCTGTGTGGAGGTGGCTGTGAGTGTGTAACAACTGGACTCACTGTGGAGTGTGTTTTGCAAATTCCCTATATGGTGGGCCTATTATATGTTACAAGGATAACAGATGTCAAACATCAGAGAGGCTGAGGTTGACAATCCATACCCATACATATGACATCAAGGCCTGCCGAACAATTTAGACAATCCTTGTATTACCCAGAGAACACTCTCAACCCATGTCTCATACACAAACACACTCGGCTAGGCAACAACCACTTTGTTGTTAGTTCCCTGCATATTGCCTACAGATAGTAGCCATGGTGTGATTGCAGCGGACTACATAGGGTGTGGCACCCTGTCCCATCACTACAATAGGCACATAATTGCAGACAGTGCACCTTCACTATGTTCCCACCGGATGCCTGCAACAACTGTAGTGCCATCAAATGTAACCCACAAAGGACATACCATGCCTTAAACTCATGCCCTGTATGGACAGATGACACTGACACCAGGGAATACCTGTATCATGCTGTCAATGTAGGTGCAGGGTCAACTTGGTGTCCATTGCCAGTTCCCACCACATGAGGCTAGATATGGCACATCTGATGATAACAATATGTGTACACAACATGGCCCAGAGACCCTAGGTACAGTTCCACATGTGATAGAAAATGCATGTGGGACGTGTGCACATCCCAGACACTGTCCATGTCATGGACTATAGAACACATACATGCAAGCAAGGCACAGCACTGGCCTCCCCCAATAGTAACCCAGATGACTAGATGGTGAATACAATATCCACCTGTGTTGGCCAATCCAGACACTACACACGTGAGCCACACTGCAGACCATTGTCATGTGGCCTGATGTCAAGGTATCCCCCTCACCTAGCCTTGTACAGCACAATCAACCACTACACACCTGTGAAGCAATGCACCCATGCATGTCAGTACTGGCACCCTGTGTCTGTGTGTGTGGAGTATAATGATTATGACCCCATTCACACTCACTACACCTCCCAGTGGCCTACTGAAGCATGCCATCTGATGTCAGACACCATCACATACCCTTTGCTCATATATCATCCTGATAACCCATGTGGTGCATATGATACCTGCGTTTTACTGTACTGTGGCAAACTAGCTAGTTAGGAAGTCTATTCCTGACCCTGCCAACTCTGTTAATGTGTGTGAGTCCCTAAGGTTGTGTCGACATTGTCAACTGTTCATGTGGACAGGCATGTGTACTACACCTACGTTATCACTCCTATATCACTGCTGCAGATGTCACTCATCATCAGATATACATTTGGACAACTCCCCAACATGTAATCTCTGTGGCGCATGCAATAACTGTATAGACATGTGATAGCAGTGCATAGTCAGTCAGGGGTTTAAACCCCGTACTGGTAAGTGTGTGACACAAGAATGCTTAAGTTTTACTCTCCCATCTCCTCCCTGTCTTACTTCATCTCTATCTGCCTCTCTCACTCCCTCTCTGGTGGATGCGGAGAAGTACACCTGCTTTGCTTAGGCAGCAGCTTGTGTTTTGTAAGTGATGCTCATGATCAGCTGATGGCCTCTGCACAAATAGCAGTCCCCCTCTAGCTGACTGCATGTGGAACAGCTGTGGTAACATTCCCATAACCAGTTGCATAGAAACACACTCCAATATCTAGGAACATCATGTGGGTGTTGGGCCTTTTCATTCACTGTGAGCAGGACCTTATGTCGGTGTTTGGCAAACAGCATCAAAGATGGTATTGGGATTTAACTCTAACAACATACACTGTGGAAAAAGGCCAACAAACAGGATGGGGATGTGCCAGACATGGCTACAGAATGTAAGTATTGCTCTTCTGCATTTGGAGTAATGTTAGTTTAACAGGGTGTGTGTGGATATGGCTGGTCTACATGATTTAATACCATCCATGACAGTGTTATGTGTTTGAGGAAATTCCCACCTGTAGGGTTATCTGCAGACTGAGCAGTGTTTAGAGTCTTATATTTCTTGTGTTACTCACAAATCACCTATCTTAGAACTGCAAAAGCATAGTCTGATGATTGTAGTCAGTACATGGTGACAGCCATGAGAGTTACTGACTTCATATCCCTCATAGGACATATGTCATAACAAACCCTCTTACAACAGTAAATGTATAAGGGTATCACAGCAACATGCCAATATTGGCCCAGTGTTTTTGGCTCCAGCCACAAGTCTGTCAACCTTTGTATATATGTCATGCAGTAAAAGGTGCATATGTTCTTATTTATTGACATCATACCTAGTAACAAGCCAGTCAGATATCAGACTGCTAGACATGTTATGGATAGTAGGAGTTATTTCTGAGGACATAACCTGGGCATTCTGTGGTTGTGTGTACAGTACTGGGGTCCGTGTAC